>NW_010420738.1:6688-13878 GCF_000710305.1 Buceros rhinoceros silvestris
GTCCCTTGCACCAGGGTGAGGGCACATCCTTGTGGAGGCAACTCCATGGGGTGCCAGACCCATATCGTCAGCAGACCTCATTAGCAGCTTCTCAGGTAATGCTAATTAGTCTGTGCCAGAGGAGATCCCCTCTTGGGACTGTGGCACCCTCCAGATTTGACCCATGGGGACAGGAGGGTGACAGCAAACAGGGAGAGAGGCAGGCTGGCACCATGCTGTCCCCCCGGGCAGACCCTGACCCCCACATGGCTTCTGTTTGCACAAGTGGGGCGCACGGGGGAACGCTGCCTCTGCCCCCCTGCTCAGCCGAGCTGCCCGCAGGAGCCCTGGAAACTTAGCCCTCATTTATAATTTAGCTCCCTTCCTCCCCTTCCCTTCTACTCTTATTTATTTTATCCTCCCGCTCTGTGCACACTGCAGGGAGAAAGCACCGGAGGGAAGCTGTGAATCAGAGTCTTCAGCAGCGGCTCCCGCAGCAGCGCTGTTTCAAAGCCCCATTACCATATATTGACCCAGGCTCTGACAGCCCAAGCCAGCTCCGCTGGGAAGACCGAATTTCCCGGCACCGAGGAGCCATGCATCAGCTGCCGGGGAGCGGGCAGCCGGTGGCAAACCCACTGTAAACCTCTGGGGAGAAAGAGAAGGGTTTTCAGCTCAGTAATTGCCCTGCACACCTCCACCACCCGTTTTAAGGGGATTTGTGTCCTGCAGGGAGGGGTTTTTCCAGGTGTTTTGCTTTCCCCTTTCTACTGAGGTTGCAACCTCTGGGCAGGAGAGGCTCTCTAATGTCATGGATTTGTCACCTCCTCCTCAGGATGTTACATACACTCAGGAGATGATTTCCCTGCCTGGCACATCCCCTCTTGCAGAGGGGTCCATGTTAGAAAGTGATGAGACCACACAACCAGGGCTCCATGGCTGCTCGTGGGATGCAAAGCTGATGAGCATCCCAACCCCACCTCCTCCTCCAGCACAGCCCACCCAGCATGGGGATGGCCCACAGAGCCAGAGCCTGATGGGAATCAGAGGGGAACTGCTGTGCGCAGCAATGGGGATGCTGGAGCTGGTGTGGGAACTGTACATCCCCAGACTGATTCAGTTGCACCCAGGAGCACAGGCTCCTGCCAAGGGCTGAGCACAAGCCCTTGCCTGCCCAAGGAGATGCCCCACACTTACCGTGCATGCAGCAGGTCCTCTGGGCAGCATCTGGCCACGCCTCATTGTCTGGTCGTGCTCCAGGACCAGTTGCTGCTGGTGACTTGGACTGAAGGCCAGTTGGAAAGTTCAGTTCCTCACCCTTGCACAGCAATTCCCTCCGCACAGGTTTCCTTGAGTCACCTCTAAGGGCCAAGAGGTGGGAGACTCCATCTCTGCACATACAGAGACCAGTCCTGGTGACTTGCAACCACCCTGATGTAGCCCACAAGAGGAGGAAGATCAGCCAAGTGTTTTAGTCCAACCCTGTCCCCCTTGAGTGTCCACCAAGGACAAGGGAAAAACCCATCACATCTAAGAAGGGCGAGAATAGTCCCAAATAATCCCCTTTTCTCTGAAAACAAGACACTGAACACATCCTTCCTGTGCTGTGCTGCCTGCTAGGATCAGATGGTGGCTTCACACAGTGGAACCTTCATGCATAGATGCATCACCTTGCCATGGGTGAGCTTCACCTTTGGATAGGACGAAGAGCTGAAGCGGGTCACGGGAAACCCCTTGTCCCTCCAGAAACGTGGACAAGCTTGAACAAGGGTGTCCATAAGGTGTCCGAGGGTGTCCCAACATGATCGAAGCTGGGATTTGTCCCCAGCCACTGGAATAGCCTCAGCTGGAGTCCCAGGACTTTGGTCCAAGTGTGGTGGAGACATGGTGACCAGGGCTGTGATGACACCCCAGCCTGCTGTCACAGACAGGAGCCTTCTCCTGCCCCAGTGTAGACCTGGCATCCCGCAAGGGTTAAGAGCCGTAGATGCGGTGAGGAGAAAACTTCTTCTGATTTGCTTAATGAACGTTAATTAAGAAGACAGAAGATAGCAGATTCCTTGAGGGTAGAGATGAAAGGCCTGTTAATTAAATCTGGAGAGAAAGCACAGGGCCGACTGATCCTCCTCCTGATCAGACCTGACAAGGCAGGCACAGGGCGGGAGCGAGGTGTGCCGGTGCCCACAGCTCCCATCTCCCACACCCGGCTCAAAGCATGGCCAGGTTTTGACAGGGTGCTTAGGGGTGGGACTGGGTGCCAGCACCCACTTATCTGCCACCAGCATCCACGGGGCTGAGGGTGTCCCCATCCCAAGGGATCATGAGATGGGCACATGCTTGGTTTCCAGTGGAACCTTCCCCAGAAGGGATGAACCACTTGCTGTAGCACTGGGTAAGATGAGGTCTCCCTTGGCCAGCTCCATCCTGAGGAAGAGAAGGAGGTTTGGGCATCCAGCTTGGAGGTTTGCCCCGGGTCCCACCACCAAAGCCCACAGGAGCTGGGCACAGGCTAAACCGGAGCAGGTCAGAAAGGCTCCAGGTACCACTTTGTGCCAGCACATCTCCATGCCAGGAGCAGCAAGTCTCTGGGGCCAGCTGCACCCCACCTGGATGGACCCCTTCTCCCCATCCCCACATTTCAGCACCCACACTGCCTCACCCTCCCGGAACAGGCGGCTGCTGCCTCCAGTGATTTACCAACCTCCCGGAACAGGCGTCTGCTGCCTCCAGTGATTTACCAACAGGAGCTTTTCTGCCCGTGGCCGAGACCCTGGGACGCAGCCGCACACTAACGGGATTTTGCTAGCAGCCTGCTGCCTCTGCACCCTGTCAGCTTTTAGGCCAGGCTTATTTCTAAAAGCAGAGCAGCAGAGCATCGCAAATTACCTCCCTGAAACCACAGTAGTCCAGCCTAGCCCCCGCCAAGGCAGCGACCATAATCGCTCCCACCCCATCCTTCACCCCAGCAGCATTGCAACTGGCACAGCCCCAGTGCTCTGCCGCTCTCCCAGCACACAGAGACGTGCGGGGAGCATCACCCTCCAGCACCAAGGGCTTAGTGGCAGGGGGATGGGGTGGTTCTCACCAAAAGCAGCCGTTCCTTGGGCAGAAGGGACCAGCCCAGGGGAGGGCAGCTGGCAGCACCCCCTGCTCTGTTCTGTTCACCACGGGGTGAAGACCCCATCAAGCAGGAAAGAGCACGTGCAGCGTAAACGTCTGGAGCATCTCTTCTGTGGGCTGGCATATTTTGTAAACCTGAACTTTGCAAAATGTCATGAAATAGAGAAATGGGAGGCCTGGGATGAGTAAATCTCGATTAAAAATTCCCCAGGATGGTGGCAGTCGTGTTTTCGCACGGTGATGGCACATTACAACCCAACCCCAGCTCAGGGAGCGGGGTCACGCACGGCACTGATTGCAGAAAGTATTTAATTAACGCTGCCGTAAATACAGCGCTAGCGATGCCAAGCAGACCACGATGGGGCAGGATGCTGCTGAGCTGCAGGAAGCTTTGCCAATGCAGACAGGAGAAGATGAGGGAGGGCAGAGAAAATCCAGCAGGTTTTGCTCCCTGCCTTGCCCCGAGCCTGGGGGCCTCAGAGGGGCAAGAGCAGGATAGGGCAGAGGCATTGCCTCGAGAGAGAACATCCCCTGTGCCAGAAACCTTCGCCATCAGCACCCAGACAAGTGAGGAAACCCCGTAACTGGGAAACGAGCTCTCTGGGGGCAAGCTGCTCCCAAAGCAACTGCCAGGCCAGGCATCACCATCCTCTCCCCTGATGCACAAGTAGTCTGGAAGTCACCTTTTCAGAACTAGTCATCCCCAAATTTTCTCCATACCTGTCAGGTAGAGAAAATCAGAACATCCCGGCTTCCCTCATGCATGACCACAATTTCATCATCTCACAGATGAGCTGAAGCACACCAGATCTGACCCAGCCCAAGGACACAAGGTGACAGCTGAGCCTCCGTTGATCCAGAACACACCCTTCACCCATCTCATTGGGGCTCAGGAGGTCAGGGACCACGAGATGAGCAAGAGCCAGGTCAGCGCAGGACCGGGAGGTTTCAAGCACAGCCAAAAAGGCCCTTTCCCTGCCTGAGCTCATCAGTAGCTTAATGACACCCGCTAAAAAGCTTCAGAGTCCCTAACCGCTTATCGTATCACGGCTGCTCACAAGTGAGGCCAACCAGTACAAACCTCCCCGAAGCCTTTCTAATTAATGAGTAGGAGCTTAGGCTCTCCCAGCCCAAAAGCAGCATCTCAGATAAAACCAGCAGCCTTCCTGCCAGCCCCAGCCACTCTTGATAAACCCCTTTAATGGGCTTGTCAGCATCACCTGGGGCCACCTCTTTGGATAACCAGGCGCATCTGTCTGTCTGTCCTTTCCTGCTGTGGATGGGGAGAAGTCCATTCCTCCATCCATTGGTCCCTCTGTCCCCACCACGGCAAGAGCCAAGGGATGTGCCTGGCACGGCTGTCCTTGTGCTGGGTCCCTGGACACATCCCATGGGTACCCCATCCACAAGGTGCCCTGAGCATCCCCTTCACCATGAGGGTGACAGCTGAGCAGCAGCAGATGCCACCAGATGGTCACCACAAACAGAGACCCAGCTAAACCGATAACTGGGAGGGTGCTGGAGCCCCCTCATTTGTTAAGCGATTCCCTGTACTGGTTCCACGGGGAGACAGGAGCGAGCTCAGGATGGTGACACCAAGCTTCTGCCCACAAAGCCCCTGGGATCTTTGCAACACCGGGGCACCTGCTGAGCTGCCACAACAGTCCATGGCTGCAGTCACTCTCCAGGCTCTTTCCTGAGAGGTGCTGAGCACTTGCAGCTTATCACAGTGATGGTTTTGCAGGGGACTTTGGAAAAGCAGCCTTGGAAAGTGTTCTCAGGGAGCTTTGGAAAAGCAGGCTTGGCTTAAGCACTTTCCGAGCCTGCTTTTCCAATGGCCCCTGAGAGCTCATTGTTGTGATGAGTTGTGAGTCCTCAGCCCCTCTGCCGGGGCTCCACAGCCACAGTTTCTCCCCCTTTGTCTCCCTCCCATCAATAAGAGACATCATTGTTGTGATGAGTTGTGAGTCCTCAGCCCCTCTGCCGGGGCTCCACAGCCACAGTTTCTCCCCCTTCGTCTCCCTCCCATCAATAAGAGACAGTTCCAATAGACTCCACGACAAATAGGAAGTTGTTGTGATCCCCTTGACTTTAAAGCAGGAGAAATACCACCCTCCCCTAATGTGATCTACCGTGTCTGTATATTCCCAAGCATGTCTCCCTGGATCGGGGCCGGGGCTCTGATTTCACATTCTCATGGAAACCGGTGCCCTTATCCAATTACCACGGGGATTTCGGTGCAGTTGGCAGCTGAGCTGCCGGCAGCCCCCGCTGCAGGAGCGACCCCCACGGGGAACAGGACCCGTGCTGCTCTGGGGCCACCCCAAAAGTGCTAGGACCTCCTGAGTTAACTTGCAGCCCTCAGATAGTGGCTGTGCCATGGGCTGGGATAGACTGGGAAGCACTGGGAGAGCATCAAAGGCAAAGCATCGCTCCAGGCAGCAGCAGAGAACTCTGCAGGTAATATCTCCGGAGATTTCCACTTAGAGTGGGACTCAGATCCCTCTGTTTCATACTGGAATGCCGGCTGCTCCGAGTGCCCCCCCAGCCCCGGAGGCTGGGTGCTCGCTGGTAATCCTGCATCATTTATTTTCATTGGCTGTCAGAAAAAAGTGCTGTCAGAAACCCAATGTTAGCTATGCTGGCTGGCATCTAAAATGTTGCTTTAATTGTATTTTATTTGGCAATAAGAAAATAGAAGCAGCAACAAACCCTCCAGATATTCCCCCTCCCCCCCCCTGCTTGCTGGCATCTAAAATGTTGCTTTAATTGTATTTTATTTGGCAATAAGAAAATAGAAGCAGCAACAAACCCTCCAGATATTCCCCTCCCCCCCGCCCCCCATTTAAAATTTCAATTTGGTAATTTTACGACTATGTTTCAGATAAAGCCCAACAAAGCACATTAAAGTAAGAGAAGTGATTTATCCTTTTCAGTGGCACATGATCTTTGGACATATTTTCCAGCCTATAAATATTAAGACAATCTTTTTTTAAAAAAAAGACTTTTTTTTTCATGTCAACTGTTATTTTTCAACCAACAAACCCACTTTTTTTCCCAAGCCTTGTCTCCAGCCTTCTGATCCCTAAAGGCAAAACCAAGGAAGTATTGAACATCCAAACTGAATTAAGCACCATCACGGAGCAGCCTCACACCATCGAGCCCAGGCCCGGCCATCGCACCGTGTCCTGCTGCAATTTTACACTTTCAAGGACATTTTCACTTGCAGGGAGGTTGGGAGAGTGACTTCAGCACCTTCCTCCACTTCCAAAAGAAACGGAGTAATTGACTGAATATTAAAACCGGAGGAAGAGGCCGGCTCATGCCCTCCTGACACCGATGAGAGGCAGGAGCTGCGCAGGGTGGCCACAGTTTGGGGGTTCCCTGACCTTTTCTCAGCATATCCACAAATCAGGAGGATGAAACCTTCCAAACGACCGTGACATTTAGAAACCAAACCTCTGCCATCAATACATAAACCTGAGGATTTCTCGGTGAAAACTCCCAAGGTTTGACTAACCAGCCTGGCTCGGCTCAGCTGCCCGGCCGAGCATCACGAGCATCCTTCAGGTACTGCTGCAGATTTATTCACTGGTTAAAACCCCGTCTCATGCCCAGCCTGGCAGCGACGCTTTTGAAGCCGCGGGTGCTGCACGCAGTGTGGGGGGCTCCAGGGAAGGGGTTAATGGGTGGGCAGAGGCAGCGCTGGGGAGTTGCTAGGAGACTTGGGGCTTTAGGATGTGATGCTCAGCCAATGGAAGAATCCTCTGAGGACTAAATCTGTTAATTTGGGTTTCACTGATTGCCGGGGGTTAGAGGTGGATGTGGGTACAGCTGACCCTCCTCTTCCCAGGCCTGGGCTGATGCTTTCCCGTTCTGCTCCTCCACTTTCAATTAAACTGCTGAATTAATCCCTTGCAATAAACCCGGCTGCTATTGCGGTTTGCGTTGGGATTCATAATCACTTTTCCTGCAAACATAACCGTTAAACAGAGAGCTTGGGAGGGAGAGCCGGGTTTCCCTGGCTGCCAGCTGGGACCAGGGTGCCTGGCCGTCACCTGGGTTAGTTTTTACCAGCCAAAAGCCCTTTC
>NW_010420738.1:14006-15575 GCF_000710305.1 Buceros rhinoceros silvestris
GAGGGAGCTGGGGGAGGCACCACCACCTCCCGCTCACCTGCATATGCTCCTCCAGATGGCCCGGGCTGCTGTTCTTCACGTGGGAAAAAGATTTAAATTAAAATCTTGCCTGCGTTTTTTGGAGGGGTTTTGGCTGGGGTTCCCCTCCCCTCGCTTTGTGGAGCTCCAGCTCGTTTGCTGTCACTGTGTATAGATGGAGGAGGGACGGGGGGCACAGGGGGGACTGTAGGTTGCAGAGCGGGACTTGATGGCAATCTCTGGCTGGAGTTCTGCCCTGGTAAGGTGTCTGTGAACCCCACAATGAGCCCCTTTCAGGCAGGGATCAGCCCCTGCTCTCTGCAGTCCTCCTCAGAGAATCACTCCTCCCTGCAGAGCCCCCGCCAAGCCCTGCAGCCAGCTCCTCTCACCAGCTCCGATGCCCCCCCGTGCCACTGTCCCCTGAGTCCTCCTGCTGCTCTGGGGGCAGGAGGGCTCCTCTGGCTGTCCAGAGCTCTGGACATCCATCCCAGCAGGATCCAACCCGGCTCTGCTGCAGATCAGAACCTTTTCCCACCCAGCACCATCCCCTTCACCAAGTATTTAGACCCTAGTTTCGCAGGGATGGGATGGGAGGTACGGGATGGGATGGAATAGGATAGGATGGGGGGGCCATAGCCTTCCTGCTGCGCCCCGAGCCTGATAGAGGAGCAAGACCCATATGGGAGCAGGATCTCGCCCCTCCAGGGATTCCGGGATGCCAACTTTTCACAGAAACAGCGGATTACAGCACATCAGCTCCAATCGATACTCTGCCGCGGCAGAGAGCAAAGGGAAAAGAGGAACAAAAAGAGGCTTCTCACTTGCAGGGGATTTGGGGGTTTTGTTGTAGAAGGAGAAAAAAAAAAAGAAGCCTGAGAAAGGGCTGGGCAGGAAGAGCTGGAGGGGGCAGAGCAGAATTCCCCCCCACTCCAGGCACTGCTGCAAGGTGGGGTAGTCTGAAACATCTACAGTGCCAGGGAGAGCACATGGGCATGGGATAGGTGCAGGGTCGGCATGTGGTGATCCACCTCCCCTCGGCACAGGGGGTTTTACTCCTTCCTCCATGGATCAGGACATCCGCAGCAAAACCCTCGTGGCTCCAGCCAGCTGAGTGGAAGAGGGGGGTTGGCAGAGAGAAGAGAGGTGACGAGATGCTTGCCCCTTGCTGGTCCTGCTGAGACCCTCACAAAGAGCGACCAGTCTCGGGGATGTTCTGGACAAAAGCGAGATCTTAAAGGACGTTTTTCAGAAACCCAAAGGTCTTGCACAGGGATGAGCAGAAGAGATGCCCCGGGAGCTGCTGCCAGGGACCCACTTTTGGCTGAAGCCCAAGACCTCTTTGCACATAGTTTGTCTCATTGTCTGAGCTATCGATTCCTCCCCGGAAAGAAAAGGCCCTGACACAGCGGGTGGTGTCACTAAATGATGGACGGAATGCTCTATCCTTGCAAGAGAGGCAGCCGAAATGGCCTTTCCCTGCCGGACCGCTCCACGGGCAGCCTGCAAAGGCTGGTGATGGGGACAGGAGCTGGGGGAAACCATACGCTGGGG
>NW_010420738.1:15659-16082 GCF_000710305.1 Buceros rhinoceros silvestris
CCTTCCCCTGCCGGACAGCTCCACGGGCAGCCTGCAAAGGCTGGTGATGGGGACAGGAGCTGGGGGACACCCTACGCTGGGACCACCCAGCAGCCAATCTCACAGAACAGAGGGTGACTGAGGAGGGACCTGGCATGGTTTTGTCACCCCAGGTCAGTGGCACAGCGGAAGAAGTGCTCTCCCCTCTCCCCATGGCTGCTTGGGATGAGGCTCACGCACCTCCTCTGCATTCTGCGCTCTCTTCAGCGCAGGGGCGAAGAGCTTTGAAGGAGCTGCCCTTTCATTATTAATATGATGATGATGCCTGACGCCGCATGTGCGCAGCGATGGCTCTCTGCCTCCAGTGGAACCCTGCCAAGAAAAGCACACACTGCTCCTCAAGGAGGGGTCGGTTCCCTCCCCGGCAGCCTTTCCTCTGTCCCC
>NW_010420739.1:0-320 GCF_000710305.1 Buceros rhinoceros silvestris
CCAAGTTCCCACTGCTGTGGAATTGCTGCTGGTGGAGAGATGGTGCCCACGGGGTGCCCACGGGGTGCCCACAGGCTGCCCATGGTCCAGGCTTCATGGTGTTTTGGGTGTTTGGCCACATCCTGCTCAGTGCTGATGGGTGACAGTCACCAGGGTCCGAGTTTCTCTCCAGGGACATGCTCCCCATGTCCTTGTCCCCCCCTGCATGGCTGAACCCCCCCAGAGCAGCACCCAGGACCACCCACATGAGGGTCTCCATGGCGTTCACTCCCGTGGGAGGTGGCTGGCTGGGCTCGGTGGGAGCTGGTGGGGGGACACCG
>NW_010420740.1:0-2396 GCF_000710305.1 Buceros rhinoceros silvestris
GAGTGAGTTTTGGGTAGGGTCCCTTTTCTGAGTGCAGCAGGAGGGCTGCAGACCCCCCAGTATTGCCCAGGGAGGAGATAACCTCAGCCCCACGGGGAAGGATGCTTTGGCAGGCCTTTGGTCAGTGCCAAGGGGGCTGGGTGGGGGTGGGGCAGGGAGTACGCCCTCTTGCAGCCGCTGCTCTGACTTCCTCCTTTCTGCCCCAGCTGACTGCAAGACAGACGTAGGGAGGAAGAGTTGGGGTACATCGCAAAGCTCCCGATGCCCAGCTGCTTTTCCCAGCCAAGCCTGAGAAGCTGAGACCATCTCATCCCAGCCCAAGCACAGGACGTAGGAGAGGGCTGGATGCAAGGCAAGTACAGTATCTCCATTTTCTTTGCTTCCGTTCCTCCTTTTGGGGTGAGGCGGCAGCCCAGCTGCTTTTCCCAGCCAAGCCTGAGAAGCTGAGACCATCTCATCCCAGCCCAAGCACAGGACGTAGGAGAGGGCTGGATGCAAGGCAAGTACAGTATCTCCATTTTCTTTGCTTCCGTTCCTCCTTTTGGGGTGAGGAGGCAGCTGGGCGACAAGGTGGTTTTGTAGCTCTGGTGCTGGAGCGTGTCCAGAGAAGGGCAACGAAGCTGATGAAGGGTCTATAGAACAAGTCTTATGAGGAGTGACTGAGAGAGCTGGGGTTGGTTAGTCTGGAGAAAAGAAAGTTCAGGGGAGACCTTATTGCTCTCTATAACTGCCTGAAAGGAGTGTGTTGAGGTGGGGTTTCGTCTCTTCTCCCACATAACAAGTGAGAGGAAACAGCCTCAAGTTGCACCAGGGGAGATTTAGGTTGGATATTAGGAAGAATTTCTTTTCACAAAGGGTCGTTAAGCCATGGAACATGTTGCCTAGGGAGGTGGTGGAGTCCCCATCCCTGGAGGTGTTTAAAAGCCGTGTGGATGTGGTGCTGAGGGACTAAAGGATGTGTAGATGTGCTGCTGAGGGATATGGTTTAGGGATGACGTGGCAGTGGAGGGTTAACAGTTGGACTGGATGATCTTAAAGGTCTCTTCCAGCCAGGTGATTCTGTGTGGTTCTGTGTGTTCGCTGTGTATCTCTTTTATAGTTCCTGGTTGAATCTCTGCTCACTCAAGTCCTTAGACAGGCTGCAGGGAGCTCAGTCATTGCGGTGTCCCGCCCACATACAGCATGGTAGAGCGGTCAGTCTGCACAGCCTTTGCAAAGGCATCTTGCCTGGTCTGTAATGGTTTAGCTTTTTTTTTTTTGCTTTTTGCTTTTTGCTTAATCCTAAAGCCTGGAACTGCAGGTGATTGTTGCGGGGAGGGTGTCCAACCCTGCACAACCGCTTCCTCACAGCCCTGCAGGCCTGGAAAGCAAGGCACAGAGGGTGCAGGATGCTCCCCCTGCTCCTCACACGTGGTGCTGGGGAGAGCAGCGCTGGCTGTGTGCTTGCCAGCATCACCAGGCAAGTGTCAGGGCTAGGGGCTGTACCGGCTCCCTCCGCTTCCCCATGGGATCCATACAAGCCCCCACAGCCGGCGACAGGATGTGACAGCTCAGAGGGGAAGAGGGCACCAGCACGGCAGCGTGGTGCAAGGGTGATGGGGAGACCACTGGGGGGGCTCACACAGTGCCACTGCCTGCGCGCTGGCACAGGAACCTTCCTGGAGGTCCCTGCACTCCTGTGGTCCTGGGAGAGAGGGCTGAGACCCTCGCTCTTGCGCTCCATGTCTCTGTGTTCTGTACACATCGACTACTCTGCTGACAACCATCAAAAATGCCTGGTGGCAGCAGGGAAAGCAGTAAAGGCTGTGGGCAAGGTAACTCTGGGGAGACCAGTTCCTTCCCAAAATCTCTGTGGCTCTCAGGTGCCCCCCAGGGTCACCTGACATCTGACAGCCTGGCACATGTTTTCAATGCCTTTTCCAGCACTACGGCCCCAGCTCCCAGCCTCTCAGGAGGCGCAAAGCAAACGTGTGAACTCTCGCAGAGGCATCGTGCCCTGTGGCCGGCACAGACGCCTGTATGCAGCTTCTGCAAGATGTGGGAAGGCTTTAAATGGTGCAAATTGCTGTCATGGCTGTCATATCCTGCTTCACACCGTGGTTTTGCACTTCTGCTGTCCTTGTCCTCATGCTGTTTCAGTCTCGAGTGATCTCATCATGCTGGAGAACATGGTGCAAGGTGATTGGTTTTCTCAGAGAAAGACATACAGGAGTCACTGCAGGGTTGGTGACTCCCATGAAGCGCGAGCTCTGCCAGCCCCAGGGGATGGGCTGTGCTCTCAGGCAGGTACCTGGGTCCCTGCTCAGGCCCGTGACTCCATCTTTGCAAACCCAGCAGCCATCACAGCATCACCGCTGGGATTGGCCAAGGGGTGATGCTCCTTGGAGAGGAGACAC
>NW_010420740.1:2536-2877 GCF_000710305.1 Buceros rhinoceros silvestris
TGGAGAGTAGACACAAGAAATGGCTTTTGCTCTTGAAAATCTCAGACTCCCGGGGGCACGGCAGCCAGCAGGGCAGCCCCTTCCTACCCAAGCAAGGCTCTGACCCCGAGAAACCCAGCAACACAAACCCCCACCTGCCCTGGCAGGGCGAGTGTCCCACAGACACCCAGGGACCTCAGTGCTCAAAGACAAGGGACCCCATGGGCCAGGGCCTTGGTGCACAGGGCAGAGTGCTTATGCCACACACTCAGCCTCTGCAGGGACTGGAGGCTGATGGAGGGAAATATATATAAAATACATACATATTCCTATAATAGGACATAGGAATACATCTATATTCT
>NW_010420741.1:0-229 GCF_000710305.1 Buceros rhinoceros silvestris
TTCCCGTTCTCCCAGTAAAACCAGCTCCCCCCATCTCGCTCTCCCAGTGGCCAGAGGGACACGGGGCAGGTTCAACGTGCAGGGACAAACCCACCACTCCTGAGCCCGCAGGTCAAGGCGCTTCATTTGCATCAATTAATATTCCCATTGGTTTGTCTCAGGCAGGAAAAGCAGAAGCTGCTCCTCACCCGGGGTGGGGGGAGGAAGCAACAACGGCCACCCAGGGGGG
>NW_010420741.1:469-756 GCF_000710305.1 Buceros rhinoceros silvestris
GAAAACACAAAAAAAGAGAAGAAAAAGGGGACCCTGGTAAGGGCCAAGGAAACTTTCTCGGGGGGGCGTCAGATGGAACCCGGCTGGGGATTGTAACCCCCGGGCTCCTCTGGGATCACCTCCGGGACTTCTTGATACCCAGCACCAGGGACCTCATCCAGGACATCACCGGGAGTGGGGGTTGAGGCAGAGGGTTGGTGGTTGACACTGCGGCATTGAGAAGTTGTGGGGCGTCTCAGCTCCAGCTCCTCGGCCTGGAATCCCCTGGGGCTGGAGGAGGGTCATTG
>NW_010420742.1:0-1200 GCF_000710305.1 Buceros rhinoceros silvestris
TTTGGGAGATGCTGGGCGCTCTCCCGCGTTCGTGTTACCGAGTGGGGCAGCGCAGCATGAGGCCTGCGGGGGACAACAGTCTAGGAAAGTTATTCCCCCGTGCAGGTCTCATGCTCTGGTGGTGGCTCCCCACCTCCTGGGCTGGCTGTGCCGCAGTGGGGCCCACAAGCAGCCTCCTGCCCCGGCGTGGTGAGGCCATGGTGCTGAGCAGAACACGCCTGCAAAGCGCTCCTGCAGCCTGCGGAGTGACAAGTGTTGGGGAAACGGGTGTGGAGGGGCAGCACCGGCTTTGCCTGCTTGGGATGGTGATGGTTGGGGTTCCTCAAAGGTCTCCCTGTGGTGGTCAGGACAGGCTGGGACCGCTCTGCGGGCACTCACTGGGTTTGCATCTCCCCGGAGAGCAGGTGGTGATTTATCCCCCTGGCTTGTGACCTCAGGTTCTATTACAACGTGGAATCCTGCGGGTCTCTGCGCCCAGAGACCATCGTCCTCTCCGCGCTGTCCGGCCTGAAGAAGAAACTGAGCGACCTCCAGACCCAGCTGAGCCATGAGATTCAGAGCGATGTCCTCACAATCAACTGAAGTGGCCCCTTGCAAGAGAGTCCCGAGGTGTGAATGATGCAGAAGGTCCTTGTCTCTGTCCGGCAGCGCTCTGGGCCAAGGCTTTTACCTCCCCATCTCCCTCTGCCTGTCCTAGCCCAGCCCTGCTGGCTGGTGACCCCTCGCCCCTGTCCCTCCTTCCCAGGAACTCCGCCGTGATGTGGAGGGTGGAGCAGGGTGGGAATGGGTGAGCAGCACCGGCACTGGGGCAGGCTGCGCCTCTCAAGGGACCCCAGAGCTTTTAGGTCAGGGTGGGGGATCCTGGCCCTGTGGCGGCTGGGACTGGGAAGCGCGTCCCTCGGTTACACAACCCCACCTTACCTGCACGTCCGTTCCTCACTGCGCCGAATAAAGCCTTACCCATGTGCTGACATCCCTGAAAACTCGCTGGGGGCAGCGGGAGGAGGTGCCACATCACCTACTGCTCTCCAGCAGCTGTTTGGTTTGGTTCGTGAGCTGGGCTCTGGCGGAGCAGAGCTCTCGCTGCCGGTGGCTGCTCCTGACGCCGCCTCCCAAGGAGACCAGAGTCCCTCCAGCAGTGCTGAGCCGGTGCTGCGGTTAGTGCAGAGATCTGAGGCTGGGCCGGGAATGAGGTGCGGC
>NW_010420742.1:1608-1998 GCF_000710305.1 Buceros rhinoceros silvestris
TGCAGTGGTTTGAGGGCTTCACTGGCCGCGTCCTGGCCGTGGCTGGAGGCAGAACAAAGCTTTGAGCCGAGCGCGCTGCCAGGAGCGTTGGGAGATCTGCCCCCGTCAGCACTTTTCCCGCTGGCAGGCACGGCTCCCGCTCGTCCTTCCCGGGCCCGTTCGGATGGAACAGACAACCAGGAAGGGTGGGGGATGGTTGTTTATTCATCGAGCAGCTCCTTCGAGAACAAAAAGAAGAAACCCCAAACGTTTTCGGTAACAAACGTTGAACCTTTCCCGCCTGAGGCATGTAGCCAGGAGAAGGGGTGCGGGTTTCCCCTCTCAGCGGGGCAGGGTGTGGTGCTGGCCCCGCCGCGGGGAGCCGCCCCTCCCCGACCCCCCGCCTCAGAC
>NW_010420742.1:2438-2934 GCF_000710305.1 Buceros rhinoceros silvestris
GGCGTGCGGGGGCGGGGGCAGCCCAGGAGAGCCGGTGGGGGTTGGCTTTGCCCAGCCACTGACCCCCCGTGAAGGAAAACCAGTTTCTCCTGAGACACCTCTATTCTACAGCGAGTGTTTCAATAGCTTTGAGAAGTGCAAAACTCGGCTCAGGGACGGCGGGGTGTCCCCAGGAGCACCCCACTCTTCACCAGGGGAGACACTGGGACCTCCCACCTTCAGCCTGGCCCAGCTGCCGCCTCCAGCGCTGGGTCCCCGCGTCAGGGTGATGCTGCAGCCGTCCCCCTCCTTGCAGAAAACACAATTCCTTGGCATCCCCCCATTCTCCACCTCCCAGCTGGATCCCCAGGAGTCAGAAACCTCTGAGCAGTCTGCCCGAGGGCTCCTAACCGGTGGGGGTTGGCTTTGCCCAGCCACTGACCCCCCGTGAAGGAAAACCAGTTTCTCCTGAGACATCTCTATTCTACAGCGAGCGTTTCAATAGCTTTGAGAAGTG
>NW_010420743.1:0-3357 GCF_000710305.1 Buceros rhinoceros silvestris
TCGCGACCCCGGGGGCTTCGCGCCGTGCGGTGGGGTCTTCCGCGCCCTGTCACCCGGGGGAGGTTTCCCGAGTGAGCTCTCACGGCCGAGGTTTCCCGGAGGTGCCAAACCTCCGCTCGCCGCGGCGGTTCGGCAGCGGCACAGTGGTCGGGCAGGCTGGCATCTGGGCTGCTGGGTTTTGGCGGGCGGCAGCCGCTCACGCTGAGGTTGAGAAACTTGGTTTTCACGTGGTGGTGAAGGTGCCTGTGCCTCTGCAGTGGAAGCACGCCAGAGCGATGGGTGCAGCAGAGAGGGGTGTGAGCAGGAGCGCCTGGGGGTAAAGCCTGGAGCAGGGATGGGTGGCCTTGTGGTGGTGAAACACGGTGGGCATCTGACAAAATAGGAAACTGTGGTGAAGTGAGATCCGTGTTCATAGGCACGGGATGTACCTCGTTGGTGTCCAGGAATAACAGCGTGCTTTCCAGGGGTTTACATGTAGAATGCACTAAATCCCAAATTCTGCAGTACCTGCTTGTTGTGAGCGTATTTTAGAGAGTATTTTACAGCTCTGCCTTCCTGAGTGTCTAAGCATGCCAAGTTTTATATGAAATACAATAATTCTGTATTTCTGCATGAAGAGGAGTTTGTTGTAGGAGAGGCTGGAAAGCTGGATTTTGAAAGCTCTAGGCAGCATAACTTCCCCTTTCTGTTTCTACTTCACTTGAGGTTTATACATACGGTAGGTGGAAATTTGAGCAAAGTCCTATGATGCAGATGTTACTTTTGTGTGAGGGAAGCAGTTGATAGCTCTGTAACAAAGTTCTCACAATATACTGCTTGTCCTAGTTTTGAATCTCTGCGTGAGAGTAGAGAGCATCTCAAAACTCCCAGGTTTTGAGAAATTTGTGCTTAGAATGTTAAAGACGAAACATCTGTTGCTTAGAAGTTAATATTTAAGGTGACTAGTCTCAGGAAAATAGTTTCAGTATAAGCAATTATCCTTAGATAATTACTTGGCCTTCAAAAGTCATTCAAAATCAGGTGCTCTCCATTACCTTTGAGGTGACTGGCTGGAAAGGTGGGGTGAGAGAAGGAGGGAAAAGCTGAGAAGATCACCAGGTGATGGGTATGTTCAGTGTGGAGAGCTGTTGTAGTTGTGTGCACAGCTAAGAGAGTTACCTGGTTCTTGTGCTAACTCCTCCTGCAGTGCTTTCATGCAGAAAGAGGAATTTTAGCCGATGTTTCATGTGGCATTTTTGATAAACAGAAGCAGTCAGTGACTTCAGAGTATTGTCCCACAGGAAGAAAAGGTGAAGGTTTGCCGCTGGAAATCTAACGTCAGAGGGGTGCTTCTGCATGGAGTGTGGCTCTTTGTTTCATTTGCTCTTCCCCCTTTTTTAATTTTCTTTTCCTCTTTGCCCCCCATAATTCAAAGAGATTATGTACGGGTATCTTCTTGTATAGCTATAGACTTCTAAATTCTTGTAATTAAGATAAGTTGAGTAAACAGTAACTGTCACTATCAGCTTACACAAACCCAGTAAATACAGTTATCAGGAGGGATCATCATGGTGCTAGAAGCCAAGCAGCTAGGCTGAGCAAACAGCTGAGATGCTTCACACTTGTAGGATCTTCGCTTGCTTTTTAAATTAAGGCAAATCTTCTCATCCTTGTTCCCTCTCCAGCCCTTCAGTGCAGAGGAGGCATGGCTGTCACTACCTCACACACGAGCGTGCTCCAGCTGAAGAGTTTGGGAGCAGGTGAAGCAGGGAAGGAGGTGTCCTGCAGAAGGACTCTGGTGGCAGGATTCTCTGCATCTGTAAATCTGAAGCAAATTATAAGAAGCGATAGAAAAATAATTTCTAGTCCCAGAATAGTGTTAGAATGTAAAATCCTGGGTTGCAGTGGAAAATGTGAATATCCTGTCTCCCTGAATGTTACCTTTTTTGCCAGCTTCTGTAGTATCCTTTCTAAAAAGTTGATCTGAGGGTTCACAGCCTTTCTCAGTTGAAATTTTACAGCCGTAGTTCTTTAAAGAACTTCTCTCAACATTCACTTACTTTAATTTAACGGACTGTTTGGCCTCAGCCCTTCACAAACACTTTCCAAGTTATTCCTGACCAATCTTCCCCCTGCCCCTTCCCCACCAAATTTTCACCAGCTGCCTTCCCTGTCCTTCTTTAGATTGCTTTTTCCGTTCTGCTTTTCCTTCCTTATGCTTTCTGCCTTTTTTCCCTTCCAGTTTGGTTTTTCTCCCCATCTGCAGCTCCAGGGTGCTGTGTGCAGGCGCTGTGTGACTCGGTGTGCCAGCACTGTCTTGCACTTCGCTTCTGTGCCCTGCGACTGAAGCTTTGGGTGCCAGTGGTGCAGTGTCACAGCTTCCAGTGAATATTGCTGCCCATGTTTTTCCAAATCCCAGTCTAATACTATGTGAGAGCACAAAAATGACTTGTGCTAGTTAGAAGTATTACAGTATCTGTGGAAAGAACATTATGATAATTAAAACATAACTTGTGCTTTCAATGAGCTTCAAAATCCACAAACTGATGGTAGGAATCGTAGGTCTCTTGTTATTTCCACAGTTTATGTTTAAAACTTCGCCTTCTTGCTTTTTAAGCTATCTGTTGCCGTTGGTTTACAGCGCTTCAGTGATTAACACCACCTTATACTTTTGACACTGTGCATGCTTTAAAACCTTAATTGTTAATTAAAGTATTAATTGCAGCTGTCATCAGTTAAGCAATTAAAGTTTACTTGTTACTGCTTGTTTCTTCACAGTCCTCATCCTTGATCTACTTAAAATCCTTCAGCTTTATTGCTGATACTGTTTGTTTTGGCTCTCCTGAGTCATGCTGGCACTTGGTGCCACTTTTGTAGCTGGTGAAGTTTCAAGATGAATTCCACACGTTAGTGGCTTAACTTACGCTGTTGCATCAGCTGACCTAGGCTGTGTGTCACAGATTTCCTGAGCATCCTCCTGAAACGCTGTATGTTCCTCCAGAATTGGGATTTCTTTTAAGCCCTCTCTATATTGCCAGCGCTACCTGGGCTGGCAGCCAAGGGAATGCCGGCGTGGATGGGTGTGTGTCTGCAGTCTCTGAGCGCTTTCTGGGATACCCGCTGGTGGCACAAAGGCACCTGGGCCCTGGGCATCTTGTACTGGGCAGCGATTGTTGATACCGTAATCCTTTGCTAAGACACTCCTGTGGTTCTGTAAGCCACCTAACTTCCGATACGGCTTTTTTCCAAGGACTTGATTCTTAACTCTGCCAACAGCCAGATAAACTGTAAGGAAGAACAGTTCATTACTGACTCCAGCAATGTGGCCTTTTTTTTTTTTTTTTTTGGTCTGTTTTCTTTTTGGGTGGGGTTGTGTTT
>NW_010420743.1:3396-5902 GCF_000710305.1 Buceros rhinoceros silvestris
TTGCCGTTTTTTTTTTTTTTAGGCTGCTTTGTTGTTGTGTGTGGTTTGGTTTTTTTTTAATCCATGATGATTCTTTCTACTGATTTATTCTGGCACTTTTTTAATAAGCTTTCTATAGGGGGGGGAAAACATTTTCTTCTCAGCCTGCCCTGAAGGTCTGTAACAAACCAGCAGTGCTACCTTACATGACTTTAACTTGAATTTAAGTCTCAGATCTAAATCCATGATGATTCTTTCTACTGATTTATTCTGGCACTTTTTTAATAAGCTTTCTATAGGGGGGGGAAAACATTTTCTTCTCAGCCTGCCCTGAAGGTCTGTAACAAACCAGCAGTGCTACCTTACATGACTTTAACTTGAATTTAAGTCTCAGATCTAATTTAGCTTACATTTGAATGTGTCCTACCGTGTCAGCTCCAATGGTACATGTAATATTGCTTCCCTCTGCCAGCGACTTCATTCCCTGCGTGCTGCAGTTCCTCTGGTTTTATTTTCTGAGGTCTGGACTCTGGCGTTTTCTGGTGAGCTCCCATAGTGGGAGAACAGTTTCTCTTGTTTCCGTGCTATTGTGCTGGTCACTGATGAGCTGCCTGTGCTTCAGCAGCTTTCACACTTATTCCAGAACTACTGTAAGCCTTTTCTATTTTGTCTTCCTTCACTTATATTTCTGTAGTTCAGTAATTGATGTATTCGATGCCATATCAAGACACTGAGTAAGTAGTCAGGGAGGTTTCCTGGGATTGTTTACATTTCTCTTCCTTTTCAAAAGTTTAGTTCACACAATAGTTCCCAATATTCTACCACATCCCAGGGGTCAGGTTTCTCTCTTGCATATGTGCTGTGCTCATTCTGTACTTACTACTTTTTTTGTTCACTAGTCATAATCTTACCTATATAGTTGTGTGTTCGCATATATAAAGCTTTTTAATTTGAAGATATCCTGTGATATTCAGCTGACATCTCCAACATTCTGTCTGGTATTGGATGGGTAACCTTGAGATTGGCAATTTCCCCTGGGTGCTGGACTTCACCTTTCTAAAGGCCACCTCTGCCCTTGGGGCCCCGCCAGCCCCGAGCTGCCTTCCGCTCCATCATCTCGGGTAAGCCAGGCTGCACAATGAAATGTGCCACCAGTGCTGCTAAGAGTCACTTTCCCGCCTTCAGGATTTGCTGATAATAGTGGGATAAAACAGAGACTTAATTTGCTGCCGGTTAGGATTTGGGGTACATAATTCTTTTTTCTAGTGATTTTTTCCTTTTTTAGTGTTTTTACCTTACAGCAAGCACAGTATCTGTTTCTGAGGGGCAATTAAAAGAGAACAAAGAACAAGAGAAAAAAAAAGAAGGAAAAAAAGGATGGCATCTGGCACTTGAGGGGGGAGGAGAAAGAAAAAGGAGGAAAATTATTTGTTTGAAAATTGAAAGGGGGAGCCCAGGCACCGCTGGCTTATGAATAAATCTCTATATTCAGTGTACATTTGGCATCAACAGATCTTTCACAGAATTTGTAGCACTAATCACTGCTCCTTCCCTTTGGATCCCCTGCTCTTCTCATGAGTGTGTCCATCCTTCCCCCTTGCCTTGTATTACCCTACAAGATTAGAGACCATATGCTGGTTTACAGGGAAAGCCCTGTCCTCCTTAAATCTCTGTCAGCTCACTGGAGTCAGATTTTTTGACATCTGTCAGAAAATGGGATAACCTGGATTTTAGGTATTTATCCAAAACAATCTTCCTCTGTATTGAGAACAAACTCAGAATGATAATTGGCATCATGGAATATATTTGAGCCTTTCTGATAGGAGGGCTGCAGAGGTTAGAAATCACTTCTGCCTAGTGAATGTTATCTCTAAGTGAGGCTACTGACACAGCAGCTATCAAAATTGGAGAGATGTGCGGATGTGCCCAGAAAGATCAATGACTGTGAGAGGTTCCCAGCCACCAAATGGCTGGTGCTGGATGCCGAAGGAGCGCTGGCTGTCTCGGTTGTAGGATGAGCGGCTTGGAGGGGAGATGCAGTGGGACAGAGACCAGATAACAATAGAAACGTGCTGAAGGGAAGAACGGTGTCTGGAGGAATGGGGGATTGGCGGCCAGAGATGAAATAGGGGTGGCTGGTACAAAGCAGCAGAAGGGAGGAGGGCTGGTGCTGCGTTTTGTTAGTCATTTCATTCATGTCATCTTATTTGAAGGGTCTGTAGTAAGAAACAAAACAGCAGAGGAGTGATTAGCCTGTCCAAATGAGAGGTCGTTAGCCTGGTTTTCTCTGGGGTTTAATTCTTGCTGGGCGTTTTTCAGCCATCACCAGTTTGTGTCCAGTGAAGAGGTCTCTGTTCACTAAGCGCTTGTAAATCAGCTGTCGAACCGGGTGCTTGCCAGGAACAGCACAGCTTGGTGTGCAGCAGCGTACCTTTATGGAGGAAGGGCAGCCGAGGCTTGTTCCTCTCTGCCTCCCACAAAGACTCGTTGCCATCTGCAGTGTGCGGCGGAGCACCCACGCTGCTGC
>NW_010420743.1:6011-8790 GCF_000710305.1 Buceros rhinoceros silvestris
TGGCAGTGTGGAGGAGCAGCACCGCGTCTAAAACCAGCCTGTTTTGAGGAGGGAGCTGAGGTCTTCAGGCTGCTGCTGCTGTTGATTGTAAAGCTGGGCTGGAGCATTCCGTTACAGACTGCAGTCTCTGCTTCGACAGTCCTGTGTGCTTTAACTGGGGGGGCAAGGGGTCCTGATGTGAAAGAAACCCCAATAGAAAGGTTTCTAGAGGTGCATGTATGTGTGGGGACTCACACGGTTGCATACACATGTAGAACGTACGACACCACAGAGAACTGCGTTGCTGAGGCCAGCATAAGTGGGTGAAGTCTTTTATAAAAGCAGGTAACTGTCTTGTGTCTTAGCCGTGTACTTCTTACATTCATAATTGCTTTTGAGTCCTTCAGGTGAGTGAGAAGTAGCTTTTTTCATATTGTTGAGAAAACCTTATTACAAATGTCGTATTGTTCTGATTCCACTTTAAAAAGTGGTAAATGTCACCAAGGCCTTCGGATTGATATGAA
Organism: Buceros rhinoceros silvestris; assembly: GCF_000710305.1. NCBI lineage: Eukaryota > Metazoa > Chordata > Aves > Bucerotiformes > Bucerotidae > Buceros > Buceros rhinoceros. The sequence goes on from NW_010420743.1 coordinate 6,515, forward strand.
TTGAATATTAGAAGTCACTTTAATGGCTGTATTACAGAACTTGTATTCAGCAAATGCTTTAACTTAGAGTGGCACTTAACAGTTGAAAAGGATTAGTTCTGACAGCCCTAATTTCCCAGGCAAAATGTAATCTCTTCATGGATCTCAGTGGCAGAAAAATCAACAATAGCCATAACTTTAATGCAGGGGAAAAGTGCCTACACAACACAACTGCTTTTCCAGCTAAACAGGCAGAATAATGACTGCCTGGGTGTGATGCCTTTAAACATTTTCTCCAATCTGAAAGAGCTGCTCATGTACAACTGAGCAGCATGGCCAAGAACAGCAGCAGTGGCTGTGGACCCAAATGCCTGTCACCTTTGATGCCTCTGTATTCTCTGGGTGCAGCTGCTTTTCATAGATTCGTGTTGAAGATTTAAACTTTAAATAAGCCGAGAACAGCAGCATGATGATCTGCAGGACAAACGTGACCATTTAAGGCTTTTTGGTGGGGTTTTTTTGGTTGGGTTTTGTTGTGGGTTGTTTTGGGGTTTTTTTTAATACTTATACTGTAGTTTCATTCTTCTCTGAGAGTTGTTTTTTACTAAGTGGCTGAGGATGGTTCTGTAAAAACTGAAAAAAGCAGTTCCTTAACTTTGCCAATGAGTCGTTAATTTTTTTTCCATTGAATTAAAGTGATTTCTATGGCCTCTTTATTTGCATTTGTTTTTTCAGTCCCCTTATATTAATCTCCAGATAGAATCTATACAAAAAAGTGGATGGGGGGAGGCAGAGGTGGGTTAAGTGTAGGAATAATTATTTATTTGTCTCAGACTTAAAAAATATTTTTTCAATGGAGTCTTTCTTTAGTTTGTGCTGATTTAGAGCGTGGACTCATGTGAGTGTGTTTGAGAGCGTTTACATAAGTAGCTGGTCTGAAGCAGTTTCTTTCAGGGGGTCTAGTCACAGGGAAAACCTTGGCATTGGACTTACAGGGAGAGCCTGATAATATGCAGCAAGTGAGAAAACTGATCAAGAACTTCCATGGAGAAGCTGAAGAGCCAGGACAGTTGATAAGGGCCGTGTTCAGGCACACGCCATTAATCTTTGATTCCTGAGGAATCAAAGTGTTTTCCCAGTTGGGTGGTCTGGAAGCTGCCCTTGTCTGTGACAAGTACTGAGTGATAATTGGATGAGAAGTTCAATTGCTTCCAAACCTTGCTGGTATGTAACACTTTTCATAGAAGTTTCCTATTTTGTATCTGCTCTGAATAACTTCCTAAAAAAGCCCCGTAGCCATCAGCAGCGCGGAAACCCGACCCTACCTGGCACTGTGTGGGCAAACTCTTGGCGACTTACAGTAAACATTCCAAGGCAAAGTTTACTGGATTTGTTGGCACTATGATAGAGGAGGGGAAAAAAGTTACTAAAAGCAAAAACTGCCTTGATTTAAAAAACAAGAGTGTATTTTAAAAAGGTCATCTTTTTTATAACCCAACGCAGTGCAGCAAGGTGGTTGGTTGCATTGTGGGGAGCTGAGGTATCATACCCTGATCTCTGGGTGCTGGCTTTTGGGGGAAAAGGGGTTTTGCTTTCTCCTCTGAGCAGAACGGGCTGGGCTGATCCCTCAAGTGCTCCTGTGTTTGTTAGGAGTGATCTCCAAGTATTTTGAACTCTGTAGCCAAGAAGGACCATCAATGGTTCAAAATGCAGGACTAAGAATAAGGGAATGTGGCCTTGGAATAATTTTTAAAATAGCAGTTAGACTGTCTGGTCTCGAGTCTCATTTTTCTACTTTCTGGTGGGTTTTCTCCTTTTTTTTTTTATTAGATGCATTTAATATGGATGTTTTCCTATACCACTTTGAGCCTTCTGTTTCTTTGCAATTTTGAAAACAAATGCAGTTGAGTGTAATTAGCTTCATTAGACCAGGCCTGATTTTAATGTAATAATAAAACTACCTATTCTATAAAGTTATTTTGGATGAAGTTTTCTTATCTGTATTACAGTTGTCTATAGTTTTTACTCATGAACTTTTCAATAAAAAAAAAAAGTCAGTCTCTCTATTGGAAATACTGACCTGAAATTACCATTATTATTTTTTCTTTTTCTCACAGTACTTTTCTGTATCTGAAGTTCCTGGTTGTGTGGGCTCTAGTACTGCTGGCAGACTTTGTCCTGGAGTTCAGATTTGAGTATCTGTGGCCGTTCTGGCTCTTCATCAGGAGTGTTTACGATTCCTTCAGATACCAGGGTTTGGTAAGTAGAACACAAAATTACTGCCCCTCTGTAGGGAA
>NW_010420743.1:8868-15654 GCF_000710305.1 Buceros rhinoceros silvestris
TAGGGAAATTCTGCAACATTTCTGGGTGTATTCTTTCTTATACCACGAGCTCAACAGCGCTGCTGGTTGTTCTCACAAGAGGAGGAATTTTCAAGGGACTGGGTGACCTGGGCCCAAGTCTCTTCCCTCTGACTTTGTTTTATCTGTGGCAAGTAGAGGTGAAATACACAGCTGTCAAATTTTCACCAGAGGAAAATATTGTTTGAATTCCTGAGAGTAGTGAATTGGTTTAGATCCCCGTACAACAGGCTTTTCTGTACGATAAAAAGAAGCCCCTGTCTGTTTTTACTCCCTTTCAGGGAGTAAATGACACTGTTGGTTGTTTAGGGTTGTTTTTCCAGAAGGAGAATGGTGATGACAGTAGTATATCAACAGTGTAAATGTAAGTCTTCAAACAAAATAATAAGGAATAAATAAAGCTGTTTGGAGACCTGTTGGAAGAGTGGATGGACACGGATTCTGAAGCTGCACCTCTTCTCTCTCAGCAAGGTTCTGCTCTCCTTGGCCAGACTGATCCATTTCTTTGCCCTGATGATGAACAACACCAGTGTTTCTATGTTGAAATCGTTGTGTCACCATTAATAAACTGCTAATATTTGCTGGAATCAACCAAAATGCTCTTTTTTTTCCCCCCCACCCCTCCTTTCTTTTAGGCCTTTTCAGTATTTTTTGTTTGTGTAGCGTTCACCTCCAATATAATATGTCTGCTCTTCATACCAATCCAATGGCTGTTCTTCGCTGCCAGCACGTATGTCTGGGTACAGTATGTCTGGCACACAGGTAGGTCACTGTTCTCTATTTCCAACTTACTGATTTGAATATATACCTTACAGCTTCTAGTAAGGTAGAAGCTTCTTCCTACTACTCGATGATAGTGTGCTGTTAATCTTGGATATTATTGTAATTTAAATTTGTGTTAGTCAAAACTTTGTCTCAGCTGGATTCAGATTCTGATCAAAAAGGGCTGGCAGCATCGGCTGATGCTCCAACAGTTTGAGACATGCATGGAGAAATCTTCCCCCTCCACCGCCCTTTTTTATTATCCTTAGTTGTTTGGGTTTGTTGTAATAAATCCTGGGTTCTGGGGCAGCAGTTGGATTGAGAGGTGATGGTGTACTTTGGTGAGCTCTAATACTTGAGGGGTTATGGAAGATAATAAAAAGAGAGTGAAATAAAACTGAAGACAGACACGTGATGCTCACCACCCACTGACTGGTGCCCTGCCAGTCCCCAGGCAGCGATCTGCCCCTCCTGGCCAACTCCACCCAGTTCATACACTGGGCATGATGTCTTATAGTGTGGAACAGTCCTTTGGCCAGGTCAGGTCGGCTCTTCTGGCTGTGTCCCCTCCCAACTTCTTGTGCCCCTCCAGCCTTCTCACTGGCAGGACATGAGAAGCTGAAACTCCTTGACTTAGTATAAACATGACTTAGCAACAACTAAAACATCAGTGTGTTATCAACATTATTCTCAACTAAATCCAAAACACAGCACTGCACCAGCTACTAGGAAGAAAATTAACTCTATCCCAGCCAAAACCAGGACATCCTCAATCAAAAAATTTTAGGAATAAAACATGGGTTTTTTTTTTTTTAGAGGTAACTTTTCACTACCCAATATTTCTTGTTAGACTTGCCATCAGATCACAAGAACCTGCAGGATAGCAGGGATCATTTCTCAGCTTACTGGGGAAAGCAGTCATCTTCCTGACAAGTTAGTCATTTGTAATAATGACAATGTGGGAGCTAATGGAAGATACTGTGAACCAGTTGCTGCCCAATTTAAAATACATAGAAAATCTGGAGTTATTTTTAGGATTGTATTAATACGTTAAAGCATTAACTGAAGTTGTTCACGGGATTGATGTTTAGAAAAGGAAAATCGGCCAGTTTTAACTGTAGCTATTGAGCTTGTTTAATATTTTATTTCACTGCAGCCTTAAGTAGTATTCTTTTCAAATGCTCATCTAAGCTGATATGAAGTTGCTCTTTCCTTTCAGAAGTGATGTCTGTCTAGCTGAAATGTTGAGTCCCTGTAAGCTGGTGGTTTGCGCTCTAGGTTTCGCCTTTACGCAGAACGCAGCTAATTCAGAGACCAAAGTAGAGACCACAGTAACTAGCAGCATGGCCTCAGAGTAATGCTCTTTCATTTCAAATTTGGGACCTGTTTCCAAAGCAGCGCGCGATGCGTTGATGTCAGTATGTAACCAAGAACTTTGACTTGGTACTGTAATGAAGCTTGTGACACGTAACTGGAATCGATGTGTGGCAACGTACAGGGGCTGTATTGCAGCAGTGGCGTTTGCCATTGGCCAAGGGGTTTAAGACCTTCGTTTTGCTTGGCTACTATTTTACATTCTCACCAGTAGTGCTGGAGAGAGAAGTCAGTCCAGTGTCCAGAAAGTTCCCTTGATGTCAGGGTTCGACTGCGGGCTGTGTCTGCATTACTGTATATGGAGGAACCAGTGCGGTGCTTACTCACTCCTGTTTTCTCAGCTGCTTTGCTCGCTGCTGCTACCAAGATATACCTAACTTGGAGTGAAAAAGGAGTCCAAGCTCCCTACTTCTGACTCAAAGATCATAAGCTGTAGCATTACCTCATCTTCTGCAGTTTCTTCCATTTGTGTTCCTGCTCTGCACAGGGGTTTGTGCCAAGCTGTTTCACTAGCTCTGCATCTGTTATTTTTCACTGATGCCTTATAAAAGTAATAAAGCAAGATAAGGAGACAGAAGTTTAAAGCTGGTTTAAACTAAAGACATCCTAGATACTTCATTCTGCAAAAACCCTCTGACAATTCCCTATAAGTCTGTCTGAGAATTTCCCTTGACTTCTGGAATGGTTTAAAAATAACTTTGAAATACTTGGGACTTGTAATATGTTCCTGAGACGTTTCTTCTTCTCTTCTCTCCATAGAGAGGGGGGTGTGCTTACCAACAGTATCACTGTGGATACTTTTTGTTTATATTGAAGCAGCCATTAGATTTAAAGATTTAAAAAACTTCCATGTCGACCTTTGTCGTCCATTTGCAGCACACTGGTAAGTGGGTTTTTAGTCCTTTTCTTATTAACCTTTATTTCACCAGTCAGGGCTTTTTATTTTGGTTTGAGGTTTGGCTCTCGGTTCTCCCCTTGCACATCTGTCACTAAATGCTCCATGAGAAGTGTACCTAACCAGTAACCGAATGCGGCCTTTCTGAAGATACTGTGCTTGGAGCTGTAGGGCATTTGTAGCATGGATTTTCCTAGAACATCTTGCAAGTTCTTGTCATCAGTTTGCAAATTTTCTATTCTCATAATGAATAGATGGCAAAAGTAGCAGGAAAAATAGTTTCACTGATAATTTATGTATCCCCTTATGAAAATTTTCTTCTTTTTCTGTAATAAAACACTCTGCATTTTCTCCTCCAATGAGAAGGGTTCTCATGAGTGTCTGATTTCAGAGGAAGTGAATAAGCTTCAGGTTGAAAATCATGACAGAAAATAAAAAGCAAACACTACTTATTACACTGCTTCTTTAGAAGTGGTGAGAGTGACTTCAGGCAAAAGACTTAACTGCAGAGTATCCGTATCTTAAAGAAATGCCTTCTGTTCGAGTTTTTGGTGTCTGCATTGATCGGGCTACGTTTAAAATGTGTCATTTATTCCTGGAGTCATTTGGTCCAGTTCCCCGTGGAACAGTCTCCAATAAATTAGACATCTGTCATTTTAATTTATATTGTCTACGTTGTACAATAAATCCCTTAAACACTAATTAAATTCTATAATAGGTTACAAAAGCACTTTAGGAGCTGTGAAGAAAGGTCTTTCTGCTGCTGAATTGGATGCAAACATTTCAGCTTGTCATCAGAGGTTTAGAACTGTGGCTGCAGCTGGCTTGGCGCGCTGTTACAGAAGCAGCATTGGCAGAGAGAATGTCAGATGCATATGTAAATGGGTCTGGCGTTCTGGCAGCTTACTGAGAAATGCCATTTTGCACAGTGCTATCGCTGAGCAAAGAATGAGAAGATTTTAACGGTTAATAGTCATCTGCATCTGAGTTTTCCCCTGCTCCAGAGTAATTTCGGTGTCTAAACTGCAACTTCACTGTGCTTTGTGAAATCACGTGTCAAAGATGTATTTATTTTTGTGCAGAGATGTTTGCTCATTGATTGAGTATGCTTGTTAACAAATACAATTTAATGATTTGTTAGCAGTTGTCACGAGCTAGTAAGAACACTTAAATTCTACCTGATGAAGCTGACACGCTAAAAAATAATTCCAGAGTTCTGTTACGCTTCTGTCATCCCTGTCAACAACTGGAACAGCAGAGTCTGGTTGGAAGTGGAATTCCTCGTATCTTATCTGCCTGTGAGATAAGGGGAAGAGCTATGTGTAAAGATGAGATGTTTTTCGCTTACAGCTTCAAGGTCAATCTCCTAACCGAGGAATTTCCACCACAAAAGGTGTCTTAATTGTGGCCATCCTCAGCAGAGGGTTATGGAGGCTTTACCTCCAGGGTGGTCACTTCTGGCTGTACTGGTGCGGGGATGGCACGGTGGCTCCCAGCCTCGGTCCCCTCGGGAACGCGGTCACCCCGAAGCTGGGGGGTGTTCCAGTGGCTCCTCCAGCCCCTGTTCCGCAGCCTGGGTGGCAGTGAGAAGGTATCGCAGGGCACTGCAGGGGCGGCCTTTGGAGAGCTAGGGTTTTGTCTCAGCTTTGAAGACTGGTGGAAAGGATCTGCTCTTAATTTCCAAGCGTGAAAAGATGGGGCTGAGGATTGGTTCCTCCTTTCTCTGTTCTGGATGAATGTTGTTAACACATCTCCCAGTTTAACGTCCTTTATATTACCTGGCCCTTTAGGAACAAAACTTGGGAACCTCTCTGATTGGCTGTTATCTCCTTAAAAGATGCCTGTTCCTAGGCTGGTGCTTCTCTAAAAGCTGGGTTTTCTTGGTGTAGTGCCATTGCATTGTTGTAGTCCTTTAATCTAGGCTACAGTTAATCGCTGTCTGTAATGATCTGTAATTTTATCTTGGTAAAGAAGTGCCAGCGTTTTTGAACTGTAGCTTTATTGTAGTGCAGCAAAACCCATTTTATGTGTTATTTTCTATGAAGAGTTGTAATGCAGATGTATTCATAACTACATCATTTATTACAATTTATGAATTTCCTGTTACAGTTACATTTAGAAGAATAATTTGCTTTTTTTTCTTAGTATTGGCTACCCTGTTGTGACTTTGGGCTTCGGCTTTAAAAGTTACGTTAGCTACAAAATGCGTTTAAGAAAACAAAAAGAAGTGCAGAAAGAGAATGAGTTCTACATGCAGCTTCTCCAGCAAGCACTGCCCCCGGAACAGCAGATGCTACAAAGGCAGGAGAGGGAGGCAGAGGAAGGCAAGTTACACTCATTATTTAATGTGTTTGCTATTATCTGCTATTATAAAAAATAAAAAGCCTGCTAAGAGCTTCTTTAGCCCATGTTGTTTTGGTGAAGGTAGAGTGACCTTAGAGAACCAGGAAATAAAGTTATTTTGGCAATGGTTAGTATGACAGTAGAAATGAATTATGTCCCCTCTGTTTAATTCTTTATTAACAACCGCATCAATCTAGTCAGTGCTCTGTGAAGCACGAGTATTTATTATTAAATCCCTTGGTTACTGTTTCCTGCCTGTAATGAGAAAAAAGTCATAAAATACCACATGACTTGTGATTTTCGTTTCCAGATAGACTCTAATAATGAGGGTGTTCAGCGGAAATGATTGATGTGTGCTTAATCATTTTTCTTTGTGTGTCACAGTATCGATTGATTTAATGAACTAAGTGTTATTTTTGTTTTGGTATTGCAGCAGCCAAAGGATTATCCGATATGGATTCCTCAATACTTTTGCAGCACAATGGAGGCATTCCGGCCAATAAAAAATTATCTGCAACATTGCCAGAGCTAGAATATAGAGAAAAAGGGAAAGAAAAGGACAAGGATGCTAAGAAACACAATCTTGGAATAAATAACAATATTTTGCAACCTGTAGACTCTAAAATACAAGAAATTGAATATATGGAAAACCATATCAATAGTAAAAGATTGAATAATGATCTTGTAGGAAGTACAGAAAACCTCTTAAAAGAGGACTCATGCACTGCCTCGTCCAAAAATTATAAAAATGTCAGCGGAGTGGTGAACTCCTCGCCTCGCAGTCACAGTGCAACCAGTGGGAGCATCCCTTCCTCATCTACGAAGAATGAGAAGAAACAGAAATGTGCTAGCAAGAGCCCCAGCACACACAAGGACTTAATGGAAAATTGTATTCCTAATAACCAGCTAAGCAAACCAGATGCACTGGTAAGGTAAGTTTGATCTGAGCGTTGTGTAACGGCCTGTCTTATCCTCCCTTCGTTCCAGTACATCAGATTGTTTTTTCCTTAGGAAGATGTAACTTATGATCCTATAAGGAAGACAGAGATGTCTAGCGGTGGAATAAGATCGCTAGGAACTGGGCCTTTGGGGTGCTGTTCCTGATGTTTGCCTCTGGTTTGCTATGCAGCCTTGAGCAAATCGCTTCCGCTCTACCTCAATACCCGATACTCACCTACCTCACAGGGCTGTTGTGAGGCTTAATAAACAGCTTGGACAATCCTTCAGCAGAAGGTGTGGGAGAAATGTGGAGAATTTAACTCTTGTAGAGCTCAGTGGATGCAGATGACAAATGTTCCTGGACTGACCCTTACCCCTCCAGGGAATTCACTGGGGTTTGATGTGGCTGAACAGCTCTTTTGTCTTAATTTTTTGGTTTGGTTTGGCATCTCTTT
>NW_010420743.1:15737-31628 GCF_000710305.1 Buceros rhinoceros silvestris
CTTTCCCTTGAAATGTTTGGCTTTCAAATCACAAATGTAGATGCAAAATATCAGCTACTACATGACTCTGTGAAGTGGTAAGTTCAGATTCTTGCTCTCTACCTGCTGCCTTATTGGTTTAAGGCCAGTCACAGGGATTTAATTTGGCTGCCTTGTAGTCTGGAAGGATTGAAGAAGGCACGTCTTTACATATGCTTATCTGAAGTTTAAATGAAGATGTATTTCTGAAGTGTAGTTAAGTACTTGCAGAGACAGATGGTGGTGTCGTACGTTACCAGAACAAGTACTTGCAGGGAAGAGGCAGTGGTGTATCTCTGCCAATTAAATATCCAGACTAATTGTGCACTGTAGCCTTACTCTGCCCTGCAAGTGAATTAGGCTACTTCAGTCTTTTGTCAAGTGTTTCTGGGTGACACGTGTGTGTGATGTGGCTGTTGTGCTGCATGTCCGTGTCACTGCTTGTCGTACGCCGATTTCCTCGTGCAGGCAAGCCAGGAGCACTTCAAACACCAGCGTCCTCTGTGCTGCTGCTCACAGTTCCTTACAAACACACATGACTGAAATAATCTTGTTTCTATTCTGATGGAGTGTGTAACTCCTACGCCAACAGAAGCATAAACTTACCTGACAAATTGGATGGGATGGAATGCACTTAAATTTAAAAATTCATGTTTATTTTTTTTTAACTTGTCAGTTATCCTGTCCCTGGAGTGTAAAGCATTTGTTCATCATCTTTTCCACTTCCAGTGGTGTTACTCATTCCTGTTGTTAAATTTTTACCATTAATGCTGTACCCAGAAAAGGGCTGCATGAAGTCCTGCGTTTGTGTCTGACTTTCAGATTAGATTTGCTCAGCTTCCAAATAAAGATGCTTTTTTTAACTTCTTGTCCAGCAGACTCCCAGCAGGATGTCAAAACCAAGCTGCTTTTCTTCTGTGTTCACAAATGATTTCCCCAAGCTGACTAACCAGTATTAAATGTAAAGTATGCTTATGGCTGCTGGGGACTCGGGATTAACGGGGGTTATTGGAGACAGTAAAGACTGGGGGGAAAAAAACCTTGTTTTTGAGAACAAGACAGGCTTACAGGCTTACACGCTTGTTAACTTTTTCTCTTAAATGCTTGATGTGAAGTTTATATCTGAAAGGGTGCTGCTAATTAAGTTTCTGTTTTGTAATGCAATATTACTCGTTCTTGAAACGGCAAGTTTTAATTTTTGTTCTGTCTGGTAAACGGTTAGTGCCTGTGTGTTTAGCGTGCTGGAGAGGAAGTTACTGCTCCGTGTCTCTAGGTATTTCAATGGGTATCATGGCATGTTATTGTCATCTGGAGAGCTCGAGCAGAGCAATTCAAGAGGCTCTGTCCCTGATCAGCCTTGAAAGTAATCTCTGTCTTATGGGGTTTTTTTGTTCCAGCACTTGAAATGAGTATGTCTGTTTGTCGAGCACTTAATAACTGGATGTATGACCTGAGCCACTTATTTCCCTGCACTATGGTAGCTGGGCGAGCGGAGGGATGCGTTCGGTATCCGGTGAAGGGATGAACATGGTTTCCCCTTCATCTTGTTCAACTGTAGATACAGAGCAAGTTCACTTCTTGTTACTGTTTCACTGTCACTTCCAAGGGGCAGCAGGTTTTGATCATGTTTTAGGGGCTCGATGTATGGAACAAGTCCAAGCTGTAATTGCTGCAGATTTGTGTATGTGTGCTGAATATTGCACAGTAATCCTGCCTTGAGCTCTCTGCACCCTTTAAAAAACCCCCCAAAACACACATATAAACCTGGCAGCGCAGCTTGACAAGACCATAGAGGTCTTGCCTTTGGCATGTGAGGTGTTGAAACAAGCTGTCTTATGTACTAATTACTCTGAGATAATGATGACATATTCTGCCAATTGGACTAAAAAATACTTGTGAGGCAAGGGCTGGTCTACCGCATCTTATTTTGCTTTCCTAAAATTTGTTGTTACCTGCGGAGAGAGACTTGAAGGTTTTAATGTAAATTACTGTCCATTTGATGCTAATTATTGTACATCTTCAGTGGCACCATCAATGTCCTAAAAATAATTGCTGCTTCTTCCCTATCCCGCCTGCCTGAAATGGCACTGGTACACCAGAAGGCTTTCTGCTGTCAGCTGCAGCGGGGGAGATGGTCAGTGTTTCATGCAGTATCATGGATGTGAAGAAAAGTATAGAAGAGAAAAGCGAAAGAATTGGGAATGTAAATTAAAAATGGGAGGACCATCCTTCCGACAGACCGTTTTCCAGCCATTGTCAACAGCGTGCCTGGACTGCTCAAAATCAGAATAACCTTTCAAAATGCCAGCTACGTAGATCGATTCTGTGTAGCAAAAAAATAAGTATCTCGGCTTCCTCTCTGTGGATTACTGTCTTCCTGGTAATGGAAAATGCTCTGAGGAACTGCTCGTAGCAGCATATTAGTTACAGCAGGAGAACATCAATGCTGCTGGATCACACTGGCTGCTTCAAAGAAGCAGGTTCACTGCAGTGGATGGTTATGCCAACAGATTGGGCCAGAAACAGAACAAAGGAATAAAATGGGGCTCTTAGAAAAGCATCCAAGTGCCTTCTGGGTCTTTTAAAACTTTTAATTTTCATATAAGCTGTGTTTAATTTGTGTGCAATCAGCAGGTGATTATGGAATTGCATTAACCAAGCAAACTGAGCAGCACGAATGTGTTATTCACCAGTTATCAATATTTAGGATTAAGCTGGACTGAGTTGTTTTTAAGTGGATCCATCAATCTTCCCTGAAGCATTTTGAAAAATACCCAGTTGTGGAAGTGATTGCTGATTAATTCATCAGTGAGATCAGGAATGATACGTGGTAGTGCTGAGGAAAGAAAGTGGGTAAATCTGCATTTATAGTCATGACAAACTGGAAGAAATCGGCCTTGGTTGTGTAAACAGCACAAAGTGATAATCTGTAAGTAAACCATCATTTTAAAGGTAGTCGTGTGTCAAAATGACTTGTAGTTTGTGCAGCAATAGAGAAAAGTATGTTCTAGAACTCCAGTGTTCTTCACCCTGCTTTGTAAGTACCGTTTCCAATAAGCCTGGAAATAAGCAACTTAAGCAGAAAATGAAATGGTAGAAAGAATAATAATAATAAAAAAAAGAGCTGTCTTATTGGGTCATTTATCATTGTAACAGTCATGCAGGCTGTTGTGGAGAGGAGGAGGGAAAGCTCCACACTCTGCTCTGTGCCTGTAGCAGCAAGGCTTTCTTTTATGACATTGTATTGGTTTACCTTGATGATGTGCTTTCATTTGAGAAAGGGGCAACAGAAAGGGTGGCTTTAATCTCCTTGTATTTCTCTGAAAATGACAGATGACCTCTCTGTCTATCTCCTTCGAAGAAGAGCTTTACTTGCGGTTTTACAGGAGGAAATTCGTAGGCTGAAAATGACTGGGCTTTGTAAGATGGGTAAGAACACTGTTACACACCAGAGAGTGCACGGGGTACCTGTGGGTTTGAGGGGAAGCCAACTTTGTGCTGTCTTTTATTTATTTTTTTTTTTAAATGAGGTGTCATCTCTAGCTAATTGTGGCAGGTCTGGGAGACCAACCATATAGAAAACACCTGGCCCTTGGTTATGATGGATTATTAGCTTCCTAACTCATGTTAGGTATCAAGGAGCAGTTGTTTGCTCTGTAAATTGCAGAATACGTCTGCTCTGGTATTTAAAGCTATAGCTTTTGTAATGTAAATCTAGTAAAAATCTTCCTTTAAAACATTTCTAAACAAGTCCATCGATAGATGGTTTTGCCTGCCATTGACTAAAAGAGGTTAATTTTCTATATTAATTCTTTTCTGAATGGCAGCTCGGTCTCATTTTCCTGTCAGTGACCCAAGGTCCCTGTGGTCTTTCCAAGTATGAATATTTGATGCTTGGAGCACACTTGAAAAGTTAAGGTGGAAAGGACATCCCTGAGGCTTTGGCTCCGTGTTCAGGCAGGATCTGAGTGGTGTATCGCGAGTGTGCGACACTTCCTGATCCCAGTTCTGGCAGACTCTGTGTCCACAGTTCTGGCTGGATACTTTTACCTAAGCCGAGTGACAAGGAAGGCTGTGGCTTGTGGCCCCTTACGTTCCCCGGTTTGGAAGGCAGGCATCCTTTCTGCTGCCTTTTGTGTGCACTCGGCAGATCAGGCGGGGTTCATCTTTCGGTACAGCACAGCATGGGCCAGCCCCGTGAGCCCTGGCTGCAACCGGTGGGAGTGCAGGAACCAGATGGCTTTGGAGTTCCAGCTAATGTCTGTACTCTGTTGCCAAAAATACAAATTCAGCTTCTCCTGTGCCAGCACCTCTTGATTTATTTGGGCTTTACCTGATCAGTGCTGCTTTTCCTGGAATACTACATGCCCCAAATAAAGCTGGTGTATCTTCTTTGAGTAAGTTTGACATAGTCTTAGTTATAGGAAAAAAGGATATTTACAGTTCTTTATTTTCACAGTTATCACTTGTATGTTGAAATTATTTATGGATACTTGTCAAGCTAAAGTGTGTGTGATTTATATGCATTCCTTTTCATTGTCCTACCAACCGTTTTTTCACCTATTTATGAAAATCTATGTTAAAACCAATCAGCTGTTGGCATACAAGCCTGTTAATGCTTCCTACAGCATCTTACTTGCTTTAATTAAGTTTTCTCTTTCTGAAACACATAGCTGCTGCTTACAGGAAGATTAAGTGGAGCAATTATGTCATCACCCAGTGACTGTCCAGCTCTATCACTTAACATACTGAACACAGTGAAAATATGTACCTAATAACATCTGCTGATGGGTTTTCCATTGTTGGTTCGTGTGCTACGGTTACACAGTTGAATGAATTTTGGGTTAGGTTTGCAAATTCTTCTCCTTCTGCAGCAGAGTACAAGGTGCTGAGATGATTTGCGGTCTTCAATATGAAAAGTCTGTTTGCTTTGTACTATTACTATTTGCCTACTGAGTCTAGGTTGGGTTTCTTTCTTTTTAAGGTACCTTTGACCACAGTGTACACTGTATTAAAAGGAATTCAGCTTAGGTGTAGGGCAGTTCAAGTGGAACTGGAGAGACGGCTTAATGTGGGATCTGAGCGTTTGAGTTATGAATATTACAGACCACGTGCCTTTACGGGCTGTTTCTCGCTGTTAATTTACCCAGCTGACCTCTTCGGTGCAGTTTTAGCCTAACGCAGATGTATTTTTATGAATTTTCCTAATTTTGATGATTCCACGTTTAACCTCTTGATTCGTTCATACAGGATGTTCTTATGCCTCATATCGTTCCATCTCTCACTAGCGTTTGAGGCTGAGGTTTTCCTGCAGTGCAGCCCCAAAGAGCTCAATGTTTTCGCTGTGAAGACAAAAAGCTGTAACGGTTCTTCTGCACTGGTCAAGGAGGACAGTTCATTTTGGCTTTTGTGACTCTCTTCCCTGAGTCTTAGTATTCAACTATTACCAATTCTGTATGGAACTTCAGGAAATAAAGATGTTTTATCTTCTTTAGGAACATTTAAAAACTTAAAAATCAGTAACTGACAGAGCAAATGAAGATTGTGTGTGAATGACCAGGAGGAATATTTTCTTTAACTCAGTGTGTAACACAGAACTCATAGAAAATGGTCCGTTATTCACCTGTGATGTGTTTTTATTCTAAGAATCAATAACTTCACTTTGAAAATGTGTCGGAAAACTTAAGCTGATCTGGGTGCCTTGTGCTTTTGTGTTTTATTTAACTAGTTTTGGCTTAAAATATTTTAATTAATAAGCTTGCATGAGACTTCAAGAACTTTTGAAAGCTACGATTAAGCGTATAGCAGATGGTCCCTGTTCAGGAGCAATTAAAACTAAATTTACTGACTCTTGAACTGTGGGTGACTTAACACTTTCTCTTTATTCAACTTGCATGTCATGTGCTTCAAGGAAAAAAAAAAAAACTGAGGAGGTGAGAATTCAGCAGTATGTTCCATAGCTGAGCTGTAACTAACAAACGAAACTCTTAATTTGTTGAGAAAAGTGGAATTTGTTGGTATGTGCAGCTGTCCCAGTTCACAACTTCTCTGACTTACCCAGAATCTTCGCTTCTGCTTGAAGAGGAGAAACAATTGCATGGGATTTGTTCTACCACTCTGCAGTGCTTGGAGGAAAACAAAATTTTGGTGGGAGGTTATGAAGTGTGTGTACAGCTATCCATAGAGCTATGTGTGTGTAGTTCTAGAAAACATTATTATCATTTAGCAAGGATAGACATAATTTCTGAGAGTTTATGCTTTTAAGAATCAAGAGTTTGGGGAGTTGGCAGATGGGGTGATGTTTATTCTGCTTGTTTTTATTTAACATGCTTGAACCTTTGACTAACTGGGAAATAAAGTTGAAATTGTCTCTTTAAATTGTCGTTCTTAGGTTGGAACAAGATATTAAAAAGTTAAAGGCTGACCTGCAAGCGAGCAGGCAGATCGAACAGGAGCTACGTAGTCAGATCAGTTCTCTGACTAACACAGAGCGGGGAATTCGGTCGGAAATCGGGCAGCTCCGACAAGAAAATGAACTGCTTCAGAACAAGTACGTGTTTCTACACAGCTCTGAAAATTAGTTGCTGGTGTCTGGTAAAGGGCAAGTGTTATGTTAAGACTCTACAAAATTGGAGGTGCTTGTCTGCAAGTCCAGCAAGACTCATTTGGGACCATTGACAGCAATTTACTTTTAGCGAGTAAAATCCTCCGTTAAATGCCATACCTGTTATCTTCCAGATTGCACAATGCTGTACAAATGAAACAAAAAGACAAACAAATGATCAGCCAGTTGGAGAAGAAACTGAAGGCAGAGCAGGAGGCACGAGCCTTTGTAGAAAAACAATTAATGGAAGAAAAGAAAAGAAAGAAGTTGGAAGAAGCAACTGCTGCACGTGCTGTCGCATTTGCTGCTGCTACAAGGTACATTGTTCTACCCCAGAAGCAAGCTCAGCTCCAGAAAATTACTGAAATATGTTTTGGGGGGATCTGGGGAGGCATTTTTCACTCTTCAGTACATAAATAAGGCTTTATTTGTGTGAAGAGATTTGTTAGTGTTAAGGTGGTGGGAGGCCTGGGAGATCTTCAGTTCAGTTACATTAAATTTACAGGATAGAAAGGATGAATAAGCTCTAAATTATCTGCTGGGCCTTGATTGCTCTAAGAGAAATGATGCATGGATCAGTTTGCTTTATAAAAAGGAACGTTCACCCCTTTTGTGTGGGGACTGTGAATGAAGGGTTCATGCAACGGCAGCGGCCAAAATACAGTTTTGATCTCACATCCTGAAAGTTTAGTGCTCCAGCCGATTGCTAGCAGTGCCCAGCACAGGGATGTTTGGGTAGGAACAGAGCTATGTAGGTGGGAACAGAGCTCTGCAGGTGGGAAGCTTTTCAAAACAAAGGCACGGCACAAGTGTGAATGGCTTTATTCTGCAGTGCTCCATCCAAATGTCTGAAAAGAATTATTTCTGCTTTTCTCTTCTTCATATTTCATAAATATTCCAAATTTCCTAATACGTGAGGCATTACATGGAGTAACATGACATGTAACATGACAGACTCATCCTTATTTCATCTTCTCTTGTAATGCTTTTTTTCTGTAGAGGAGAATGTACCGAAACTTTACGAAATCGTATCCGAGAGCTGGAGACAGAGTGCAAGAAGCTAACAATTGACATAAAGCTGAAAGAAGATCAGATACGAGAACTAGAAATGAAAGTTCAGGTAATGAGAAAGCACTGGGCTCAGAGCAGCACCCCAGTGAGTCTTTCAGCCCTCTGAAACTGTTGGATCTACATAAGAGGCAATCAACACCTTCAAGAGTGATGTTCTCCAGATGTCTGTCTGGCATCAGGCTTTGAAAGATCGTGGGTATAAGAAGGGGTCATAGTCTCGGCTCCACACCATTCAGTTGTTTCAGTTTGGGTTTTTTCCCTGAATCCAACAGTCTGGGCAGACTGAGAATATAATCCCCTCAACAGCATGTTTTGTCTAATTTGTGAGGAGCTTGTTGCCAGTCTCACTGCTAACAAATAAGATCGCTTTCTCAATGTACTTTAATCACTGGCCAGACGTACTTTTGATTTTTTGAAGGTGCTTGCCTGTTGGCAGCACTGTGGGAGACTTGTAGAGACACACTGTCTGGCGTGTTAGGGTGTAAGAGCTCAAACATGTGTGGTGAAGCTGACCTTTAAATGTCTGTTCCTAAAGATGTACTTGGACCGTCAGCTGACAGTTTGCATCAAAATGTGTTTTTAGCGTCTTGTGGTTTTTTAGACACCCTTCAGAATGCACCTGCTGGTATTGTGAATTCATTTCCAAGTACCACACGCAGCCTGGTTGTTCCTGGGTTTACCAAACCCTTGAAAACACGTGTGGTTTATCTATGGGGAATATGAGCATGGCTTTCCAATAATTACAACCATCTGTAATAAAATATTTTAATTTGATCAGCACCTTCAAACTCTCAGGGAAGTTTTTTGTTACAGGCATTAATATTTCCCCTCTGTATTATTGTTTCTTCAAAGTGGGAAGTAATGGGAGGTAAAGAAATCCTGCTCATCAGTCGATTGAAATAGCTTAAAATGCTTATCGAGTGTCACTTCAAACTGTCCAGCAAGAGAGAGATCAGTCCCCACTCCCCCAGCCATTTCGCTGGTGGGATGTTTTCCTGTTCCACAGCTCAGCTGAGCGCAGCGTGCGGCTGCTTTGGGGACACGTGGAGGTGCTGAGGGGGGTGCCTGGGCGGGGGTCTTGGTACAGATGATGGAGGGTGGAACAGCAGCACAGTAAATGGGACTTGCTCACCGCGCTGTCGTTATGCGTTGTACGATACGGCTTTAATCACCTGTGTGATGGTCATGTATAATTACTGGTGGTAACATTACAGTATCCTTAATTAGCCATCATTTTAATTTTACAGTATTAATACCAGGCCCAGTGGTGTGCTGTGGGGAAGAGAAAGATTTCTCGGTGTATCTCATGTGTAAAGTCGATGAGAATAACATTTGTCTAATTACTCCTACAGGAGCTGCGGAAGTACAAGGAAAACGAGAAGGATACGGAGGTGTTAATGTCAGCACTGTCAGCCATGCAGGATAAAACACAGCACTTAGAGAACAGCCTGAGCGCAGAGACCAGGATCAAGCTGGATCTGTTCTCTGCCTTAGGAGATGCAAAACGGCAGCTTGAGATTGCCCAAGGTAATGTGGGGTAGGCAGTAGGACTGCCTGGACTCAGGAAAGCAGAACAGAAAAAACAGCCCCCTTTTATTTAGGGGTGGGCTACGGCCCCCACTCAGCACTTCAGCTTTCAGCGGGGTTTTATGTAGTTTACAGCTCTGAGTGTGAGCCTGAGCTGATCAGCTGAACTATTGAAGTAAAGACAATAAACGTCAGGATGGGTGTTTAAGTTAATTTACGGGGATTTTCTACGTTTTTACAAACCATTACCTTAAAGCTGGAGAGCTGCTTTTGAAGAGCTAGAAGATAAAATAATAGTTGTGATCTATTACACCCCTGTTCTCGAATCCTAATAATATTTTGATACTCCTGAATTAAATACAACCTAAATATGGGGGGGTAAAAAACCTGTGACGGTGACATGAGCATGGAGCCGGTGTCGCGTCGGCTGTGGGTTGCAGCCACCAGAGGGAGCTTGAAGGCAGCGTAAAGCCCTGCCCAGCCTTCAATCAGCTCTGCAAACCAGGCAGCAAAATCCAGTCACCTCTACATTTGGTAGCTGCTTTATTTCCTTGCGGAAAAATTTGATTAGAGTGAGATTTTTTTCTGTTTGTTTCATTTCATTGGTGTTTCTTTTTAGTTTCATAAATTGCTGTAGTGATGTTGGGAGCGTGCACAAAGGGGGGTTAGAAAAATGGTGCGAATAGGCCAGTTTGGGAAATAAACACCACATTTACTAAGCATGCACTTGTGCTCCAGTGAGGTGCTTGCAAATGTGAACAGAAGAGCGCAGGAAAAAGGTTGGGACATGGAATTAATCTTTAGATACAGCGTAGCTATGATTCCAGAGAGTGTAAAACCTCCCACAGGTGCTCTCTCTAGTTGGTTAGCTGGTAACTAGAAGGAATTATTTATGTCATCAACATGAACCGGGGATTCCACAAGATGTGCCTATGCTGATGTCCCGTTAGAGCGCTGAGCGTCTCCTGGGTGTTTCGCTTCAGGAGCTCTTGTTGAGGATGCTGGAGGGTGAGAACATGCTGCTGGTTCTAAGTGATGTTATTTGCTGTTTTCAGGGCAAATCATTCAAAAAGATCAGGAAATCAAAGACCTAAAACAGAAGATTGCAGAAGTTATGGCAGTAATGCCCAGCATAACATACACTGCAGCCACCAGCACTCTGAGTCCTGTTTCCCCACATTACTCTTCCAAATTTGTGGAGACCAGCCCTTCTGGACTTGACCCCAATGCCTCCGTTTATCAGCCCTTGAAGAAATGAA
This sequence comes from Buceros rhinoceros silvestris, assembly GCF_000710305.1. NCBI lineage: Eukaryota > Metazoa > Chordata > Aves > Bucerotiformes > Bucerotidae > Buceros > Buceros rhinoceros. Next base: position 26,217 of record NW_010420743.1, read on the forward strand.
TGCCAATTTTCTTTTTGCCCAGTAATTTTGTCATGCTGAAGGCATCACACAGGAGTGTCTCTTGCAGTCAAGATGAAATTGTATTGTGTGAGACTGTATTCGTTGTCATTTAAAACAGGATAAAAGAATATCTGGATTGACTAGAACTGCCCATCAGTTTTTCTTGTAAATTTTTAGAAAACCTCACAGAACTTTGCAATTTATTTTCCTTGGCCAATGCATTAAAAACAATTCTTGGTTTTCAAGTAGCCAATTTTGCCTTTTTATTGTACTCTTGCATGGTTTCCTCTTGAAAAATATGGGGCTTTGCTTGATTTTGAACCCTTTCTTTTTTTTTTTAATAAGTCAAATTTGCAAATTCATTCAGAAATAGTGAGGGAAAAACCTTTCGTTTTTACAGTGAAAGGGTTAAATAATCTAACAAAGCTTTGATTTATAGATGTATTAAATACAAAGATGTGATGTTGCAGAAGATAATTTGATCACCCCTCAAAGGACCAAACAAATTTCAGGGGCGTTGTTTAAGGGGAAGAATTAAGAGAATAGATGCTGATGTGACGGTGGTTGTTGTGTGAATTATTTATATTCCCATTGGTGTTTTTAGTCATTGAGAATTGCTAACAGTCTTGTTCACAGTGCCTTGGGAAAAGACATTTCAAGAGGAAACTTGATGGTTTAAACTATTTTTTTCCCCCTTCACTGTCATCTAGCTTATATATCAAGCTCAATACAGAGTCTACTGCAAATTGTACATGGTAATTTGGATGTTCATTATAAACCAAGGTTACATCTCCTGTTTATTTTGGTATAAACTCAGCAGTGTTCTGTAACTTGCCTTGATTCTGCTCGTGGAAGGCGCAATATTACCACAGGAAGCTGTTGTGAAGGCGGAGCTGTGCAATGTACTGTATACAAGAGACTGTAAAGCTGGCTAATAAAAGCTGCAGTTCTGGGTTTTTTTATTTTATTCAGCTGTGATTTACACTTTATATCACCCTGTGTTTGACAGTTTAAATGGAGTTGAATATTTTTCAGCTGTTGTGCCAAGGAGTTTTTAAGGAGTTTTAAAGGAAACTCACAAATTGCACAAAGGTTGACGTTAAAATATATATTATACGTTGAGAGGAAGTGTTTGCACTGGCGACTTCTGAAGTGTTTCAGATTTTTTGAGGGTGGGGATTGGAGGGAGGGAAGCAAAATTGTACTGGAAATTAGCAGAATTACAAACCTAACCTTCTGATTTTGCAAACATGCAGTGGGCTCTGGAAGGACAAAGTTCTTAAATTTTTTTTTAAAAAGTTTCCTGTTAATTGGCATGTATTCCTCATTAAAAAAAAATGAAGTAGGACACGCAAGTCAATAGAAGTATTAAAGTTTCATCGTTTTAATCACAGATATTCTTTTGGGATAAAACTTCTAGCTTTAGCCAGGTGTGCATGTTGCTGTCATTTGCATTTTTGAATCATCTTGTGTAATTGTCACCATAAAAGTGTTACTCAGAAATGTCAGAGGTTTTTCATCTTTGTGCAAAACATGAAATATTGTCACTGACTTTTTGTGTTGAGGTTCCCCCATTTTGCTGCCTACTTTGGCGCAATTTTCGTTCAATACTTGGTCTTGGCTGCGTTCTTTTTTTCTGTGGGGTTTACAAAGAATAAACATTTTCTTGCAGATAAAAAAAAAAACTTTTTTTTTTGCCTTTTTAACTAGCCCGATTTAGTCTGGTATAAAGAATCCATTTTGTTTAAAGAGCGCACTGCTATTCCAGGTAAGTTTTCCCTTTTGGAACAGGCTTTGCTTCTGTGAAGCAGAAGGAACAACAGATGGGTTTTGTATTCGATGTATAAACTTAGCAAGTTACCCTGTCTGTGGGCTCTCAAAAGAAAAAGAAAAAAAAGGTGAATTTGTGGAGCATTGCAGAATCACGCCTGTAGTTTAGCCTTTGGTCCTTGCCAGCCTTTCTCCTTACTGCAGAAGCAAAGCCGAGGTGGACGATTCAGAGGTTGAAGCCTTGGTCTTGTCTAGACAAAAGGGAAGAATGCCTTGTCCCTGCTTTTCAGAGGATCTGCCCAACTCTTTCAGCAGCCCCAGTTCCTGTTGTCGATGTTATTTTGCTGGGAGTCCTGCAGATGCGTTCAGGGTGAATGAGGTGCCTTGGGCAGCTTTGCTTTGGCTCCTGCTGTAGCTGGTCCTGACATGGCTGTTCTCTGGCTGTGTCAGGCCTCCAGGTAAAATTTTGCCCGTACCAAGAAATTCCAACCTCATCTGTTCTGTGATTTTGCTGCAAGCGCTGCCAGGACCCCCCAGTTCGATGAGGAGACATTCTTTTTTCTTCTTCTCAAACCACCACCCGTCTGATGTACGTATCGATCATTTCTGAATCAAAATACCTTATAGGTAAGTTTGCAATTTTAACCGTGATGTTGCAGTGCAGCAGAAGATATGGTCTCTAGTCCCCTCCTCAGTCCAAGTGCAAGTATTCCTTCAGGAAAGGCAGAAGTATTTGCAGAGACCAGCCTGCTGTGCAGGGTGAGCGGAGGGAGATGATTCAAGCGCTCAAATATATATAGACCTTTAAATATTTAAATGTCTGAAATGGAAAATATCTTAATGACTCATCATAAATTGTACTTGCGAGATGAATATATGGGGAATTGAAGAATGTTAGACTGCAGAGGGGTCACCTAGGATGTTTTGTTTTTTCTACAGTCAATTTTGAAACTTTACTGCAGGATAAGTACTCTAGAGAGATCTGCCAAAGAAAAACTGAAGTATCCAGAACTTTTTCCAGCCAGCATAACTCTAGGAGGAAAAGGTAATGGAAAGACTTCTGTGTAATGGTCTTGAGCACCTCAGGGTTTTATCCTCACTAAAATTTTAAGTAGAGCGGAAAGCAATATGTAATTTTATTTTCAATATTTAACGAAAAGCTTCTTTATTCATAGAATCTATTCTGTAACTGTGCTAAGACGAACTGGCTCCCCTTTCTTAAAATATTTCATGGTGATTGGAAAGGAGGGCTTAAATGCCTGTGTTGAACTCACTCTTGCTGCATCAGGTAACTTCCAGAAAGGAAAAAATTGCTGCTTTGACCAAAACGTTCCATGTGGCCAGCAGGAAATGGAGCTGGAGATACCAGTTTCAGAGCAGGAAAGCAGGTGAGCTTCCACCTCCCTTGCAGTAGCTGGTTCCTCTGAGGCGTTTGAGCAGAACAGACTTGTGGTTTGTTATTCTTTCCTAATTGTTCAGTCAGATTTGGAAGTTGTTTGCTGATCCCAGCGTTGCCTTAAGCACACTGGAATTGCACAGTGGAATAACTGGTTCCAATTTGGTTTCTTAGACCAAGAGAAACGTGCCTTTTGGCACATCCTGATGCTGTGCCCGGGAGCTGGCTGCTCTGGATAGGTTGTTACTGATGATATTTCTATGCAACAGATGGATTTTCTGCACTTCAAAATGAAAATCAGGCTCCTTCCCATAGCATTTCATAGAAACACTATTACGACGTTTAACCCTCTTCCTTTACCAATAGCGCCTGATCTGAGCATAAGACTGTTCCCGTGATCAGCACCTGAGATGGACTGAGCCTGGCCCAAGGTCTGATCTGCCTGTGTCCAGATGGGTTTGTGTGCTGCCGGCACTGAGCACCCTCCGGGCAGCAGCTCCGTCATCCACAGCAGTAAGTTGTTGGCAATGTTGGTTGGGGTTCGTTTTTCTTTTCAACTCCCAAGTTGCAGTCGTGAGCTCAGCAGAGTCAGTGTGCAGTGGGGATGTGTCCCTGCTGCTGGACACTTGTACTGCAGTTTGGAAGTCAAGGTCAAAATAGACCTTCAGCGTGTTAATACATAATAGATTATAAAAAATGAGATCTGAGATGCCACGGTATCTTAATTGAATCAGCCTCTGTGATGTGCTGAAATAACACACAGTATTTGATTAAAGCATTTCTAATGAAGGAGAATGGGCAGCAGAAAGGGCAGGTATCGGTTTCTGGCAGGTTCAGATGCGAGTGGCACATTCACCGTCATCTCTGAGGGGTGATTATGCTGTTCCAGAGCATGTCATCAGGTTCAGACATTACTGGGTTTTACTGTGTACAATGAAAATCTCTACACTATGTGTCCTACATAATTAACAAGAAATTATTTCCCATCAAAATGTAGCTGGTACGAACAATAATGGTTTGATTATCATAAAATAGCAGTGGCAGTCAGCGGAAGTGTCACCTGCTCTTTACATTCCTGGAAATGCTCCAGGACTAGTACAGGTTTTGTGGGGAAATGCAGCTTTTTCTTGCTCTGCCCCACGGCAGTAGCTTAACAATCTCCTTCTGACAAACCCGGCCGTAATACCCTGATCATAAACCGAGGGGAGCTTCAGGTGAATTTTCTTATCCTTTGCTTTCAAGCCATTCCGTTCCAAGGCTGATTGAAATGTTCCTTATGCAAAATGCATGACAAGCATTTTAAAGACAATTTAAGAGGGTGCTAAAACCGAAGGATTCTTACAAGATTGAAATAACCAGCATTTGACAATCTTTATCTCGGTAATTGCTCACTTAATCTGATCGGTTCCCTCCTGCCTTTGCTGCTGTATCCTAACTTTCATTAACGTCGACTAAACCTCCTGACGATCTCTTTAGGCAGTCTCTCTCTCTTTCGTAACCTCTTCAGGTGTATTGTCACTGAAAACCATCTCTTTATCTGTAATTTCTTTCTTTTAAATAGGCTTAGGGTTGTTTGTTTTTTTCCTTGGACCTCTTGATGAATTAACTGCCGCATAGAATAATTGCCAGGAAGTTTTATCGTTAGAAGATTTACGCTTCATCTGCTCTTAATGCCATGTATCCAAAGCAAACAGAAGCGATAGTGTAGGGTGCATCCCTTACCGTGGGGATGTGTGTCTGCCTGCCAAGCCCCCGGGGTTCCTTGGTGGGCAGCAGGGCCCCCCACCTGTAAAGAAACCGGCTCATGTGCCATCCTTAGAGACCTCAGTTTTAAAATACTGAACTGCTTTGGTGGGGAAAATAAAGATAAGTAGTAGTCTGTTATTGCTGATTAGTTTGAATAAAAAAAGAAATCCAAATACCCCTAAATCCCAATTAAATTTGAATCTCAAACTAAACAGAGTGGTTCATAGCCATTTCCAGTGAAAATACTTGCAGAGTGGAGAGCCTCGAGAGATCATGTGGTGGAGTTTTCTGAAAGCCAAAACTCTCTGAAAGGAAAAATACTTTGTGTCCTCTGCAGAACTGCCACGAGAGGGCCCAGGATGCTGGAAAAAAATCCGTTGCTTTGTAAACAGACCCCCGAAGCCATACAGATCCTTGGTTGAGGTTTGATGCAAATACAGGAAACAGCATATATGGTATTTCAGCTGTCTTCTGTCCATGCTGATGGTGCTTCCCTGCTG
>NW_010420743.1:31703-33054 GCF_000710305.1 Buceros rhinoceros silvestris
GCTGAACTGCTGTTACTCAGTGTCTGCCAGCTGCAGCTTGCCAGGACCATTTCCCTCGGGAACGCTGCTGTTACCACTGAAATACCCGTCAGAGCTCCACGGCTACTCACGACATCCCATAAGCTGTTACGTCTTTGCTATCCAAATGTGCAGGACTGTCACCTCCCATAAAAGAAAGGTATTGGGTCGAAATGCAGGTGAAGAACTTTTAGCCCTGGACCAAAGTCTAGTCTCTGCTCCAGTATCTGACTTCTTAGGGCTAGGAACGAGTTGCTGAAACTCTCTTGTCTGCTGAGGGATGCAGCACGTGCCGTGACTTGTGTGCAGGAGCTGATTCTGATTTCTGTGGGAATAATTCCCCTCGCTACACCTCGATTTGTAGTAAAAGATGCCCAGCCTCCACAGTCACTATGTTAAAAAAAACATTTACAAATGCTGTTTTTTAACATTAGACAACTGAAGACTTTATACCAACCATTAACACGGGGCAGGGAGAAATCACAGCAGTGCTGCAAGATGTCCTCTTACTGCCCTGTTGTTGTGGAGCTGACCCTCATTAGCTCATGCCTTTGGCTTCCTAATTTAAATGCAGTTCTCCACGCTGGCTCCTTAAGCCCTGCGTTGTGTCTCATTGTCTGCTGTGCCCGGCCCCGCAGCTGTACAGCGGGACAGAGCCGGCCGGTGGGTGGGAGGTTATTCTTTGGACAAGATGAGGAGGATTATGGAATGAATTCACTTTCCCTTTTTCTCCCCCTCCTCATTCCATTTAGCTATTTTTAACTCCTTTTCTTATTACTTACGTTAATAATCTATAAGTACTCTGGACCAAACTCAGTGTTTGTGCCTTGTGTTATGTACAGACAGTGAGGGGGCTTTTTGCCCTGGGGTGCTCCAAGCCTGAGAGGACTTGCAGAAGAAGAGGGGGAAATCAATCAAGGCAGCAGCACGGCCGTGTTCCCATTGTACAACTCGGCTAGCAAGATGCGAGTACGCTGGGTTTGCTTCTCCCCCACTGCCTCGGGGGCCGCGCTGCTGGGGCCAGGTTTGTGGAGGAGCTCGCTGCGTATCGTGGTGCCCAGGTGGAAGCTGTGCCCTCTGCAAAACCCATCTTGCTGTGCCAGCTGCGGCAGGTTCAAGCCCTTGGCAGAGCTGGCAGCTCGAATAAGCCCCAGCAAGTCAGGCTTAAACTGCTGCTGCGTGTAAAGATTCATGTCTGCTGCTGCAAGGAGTCAGTATATCAGTGAGAGCAGAGTGTGAAAATGGACCTGCCCTTTCCTAATGGCTTTTTTACATGTCGTTAACACAACTTCCCAAACCCACTAGCAGCAAAGTGAGGCCTTAAGGCTCTTTC
>NW_010420743.1:33174-38326 GCF_000710305.1 Buceros rhinoceros silvestris
TCCCTCAGTGGACAGCTGGCTTACCAGGCACAAATGAGCCCCTTAATGTTTCATGAGGACCCGTTTTTTTTCCAGATGTCTGTTTAAATTTGCTGAATTTGGTTGAGGATCATTCACCTATTTTCTGTCACCACATTAAAAAAAAAAATCTATACATTACGGGTCATCTTTTTAATATCTGTTTCCGAGTGTCAGTAACTGTGCCTTGGTAGAGCCTGAGTCTCTCAATTTTGTGGCTCTAATACAGAAATTGGAAAGTATATTTCCTACTCTTTTACTTGGCCTTCATGTGGAAATAAAAGTAACAGGCTGGGTGTCTGTCTGCTCCAGCTTAAGTTTTAAATCAATTTGCTAATCCCAATTAAAACTGGCAGCAAATCAGTGGTGGTGAGGATATACAAGCTCCTACAGCCTTGGAAATGGGCAGTGAGTAGAGGAGGGGTAGACGGTAGCTGCTGCAGGAAGAGCTCTGCAGAGAGGTCGAGTCTTCACCGGCTTTATGCTTGGTTGATCGGGAGACCCACGTCCTCAGGAGCGCAGACCCTGCGAGTTGGTGGGTTTGTGCAGCTACTTTGTCTTAAAGTCTATTTAAAACAAACCAAGTTGTGCTTGTGAGAACAAAAAGCCTTGGCTGACAACCGATGAATGTCACTCCTTCTCACAGTAGTCTTGCCTTTTATGTACTGGGCTGTAGAAGCTCACAGCCAGTTTTGAACGATGCCGAGAAACCAGGATCGTTGTAACTTTAATGCCACTTTCCTCGTGATGAGTATGTATCCTGGAGGACATCGCTTACCTTCTTTCTACTTGCTTACCCATCTGTAAAATGGGGGTTTGGGGTTTTTGGCTTCTCAGGGAACTATTTTAAAGCTCGCTCTGTGTTTATTGCTGCTTTAAAAGTTTAGAGCATTATTAAAACGTTTGGTATTTCTGAGGGGGACTTCACTGGGCTCAGACACACAGGAATGCAGAGGCACGTGTGAGAGTTTACAGGCAGGAATCTCTGACAGGTATTTTGTAAAAATCTTCGGCTTCCTCCTATGTCTTGTCTTGCCCACAGCAGCAAAAGTTCAGTAACAATGAAAGGAAAGCTTAAATAAATGCATACTTTTAAGAAAGGAGTCTGATGGCTTGTGGTCCTTCTCTTTAATTTGTTTCTGATTTACCATAGCTGAAGAAAAAGGGAGGGAACTGCAGGAATGTGATGGAGAACAGCCCCTTCAGCGCTGACAGGGAAAAGCTGGAGGAATTGAAACCTTGAGTTCTACTACGAAGGCACGAAGTAATGAACTGACAGCCCAGTTCTCGTGCCGTTTCTAAACGGCAGCAATACTTAAAGTCAAAGCACCCCTCAAGGATTCAAACACAAAAGCAAGAGTTACTCACTGGAGAGGGAGCCTGTTCAGCTACCCCACATGTTCCAAACCACTCAAACGGGAGTGTTAGCTGGTGGCTCAAGCAGAGCTCTGCAAAGCCCTGGGCACGACTAGGTTCTGCTCTCTGACTTGCTGCAAAAAGGGGGGTTTTAACTGAAACATGGAGAGGCAGCCTCTTGCCCCATAGGAACTGATTTGGGGACATATGGGGGGAGAAGGATTAAACAGGAGAATTTTCTCAGTGCTTCCCCTTGTTGTCACATTGCATGTCTAGTGGTAGTTACATGAACCAACCCTTACGGATTCCCTTCTGCCCGTAGCTGAGTTTGCTTTGCCGTTTGTGTTTCAGTTGTGCCAGCCGTGTGCCTGCCCTGCTCTTAAACAGATGGTGATCCAGGGAAGCAGTAGAAGTACAGGTAAGAAATACTGTTGAGATCTTCCCAGCTCGAGCATCTGATCTGGTTCACTCTAGTGAGCTTGTGAAACAGCGAGTTTAATTGTTCTGTGATGGTGCTTAAAAGAGCCACTGGACAGGGATTCAAAACAATGAGTGGCAACGAGCAGTGGTGTGCTTTGGGGTCCCTCTTGCTTTTTTTTTTTTTCTTTTCCTTTAGAATTCCTGAGGCTCTCGGCACAACAACTGCAGAGTCCCACATGCCGAAGCAATCAGTGAGAGATCTCGCTTGACAGGTAGAAATTATTCCTCCCAGCTGGGCTTTCTCTGCAGCACAGCTCTGAAGACGTACCTCTCCTCCCGCTCTTGCTTGGCTCCTTGCTCTAAAGGACTTCAGTTGCTTAGTGCCTCACTCTCCATCACCCTGGCTTCTTGCAGCCAGTAAGCAGCTGATGGAGTTTCAGCCTGTTGAAAGTTTGTGGTCTTTCTTGATTGGATTTTGGATTGCGTGGCTGCCAGGAATGCTGTGTCTCAAAGCTCAGGCTTTGAAAATTACTTAGCCTTATGTTTGGCAGTTCGGTTAATAAGTTGCATAATTACAGTTCTAGGAGCAGATCCCGTACCTTTAGAAAGAGCAGTGGAATCTAAATACCTTCTTCCTTCTCTGCCTTGAAATTGTTTCATTTCTTTCTCCTCTTAATGGCAACAGAATTAATTTCGAAGAGACCCATTGCTTGAAGTGGAGTCAGTGGATTAATAAAAGCGTTAATTATTAAAGCCTGCAAATGCTCCCTAATGATTGTTTGCTGCAAAGTTAATGTTTGATTGGAGAAGGTCATCTGCAAGCCTGAGTAGGAAACCTGTCTCTGTAATAGCAGGTGAAAGCACAATTACCTTCCCTTCGTGATATGCACTGGTGCTCTCCCCTGAGCTCCTCCTGCATCCTAAACAACGAGCTTGGCAGAAGACCTGTTTTGCCACAGGACAGCTGCCACCCAAAGGGTCACCCTTGTTCATGCCGTGGGGGCAGCTACATCTGTTGTTGTGCTTCCTAGAACGTGGCATGGGCATCTCATTCTTATCCGTCCCCGAAAACAGGGCTCAGGCAGGGGGTGGCTCACGGTGGTTTGCTGCACTGTGCACAGTTTCCTGAGAGCTCGGTGAAGACGTGGCAGATACACAAAGGAAATGAGCGCCCATAGTCTGTGCTGAAGTGACGTGCAGTCAGAAGTGTCTGGCAATGATCTGTGCTGCAAAAACTCAGCCGTGGAGGGCCATCCCGAAGCCTCTGTGTGCAGTTGCCTCTATACGACATTCGGGCGTGACTGGGTTGAATGGCACGAGCAGGTATCTTCCCCAAAAGAGGGGCATCCCTTGCTCAAGCTGAAGAACAAGCTCTGTTAATTCTCTTATTAACTGTAGGTCTAGGGCATGGTTCTGAGCCTTTCTGATCCTGTCTTGTGGGGGCAAGTTAACGGCAGGCCAGCCAGAGCCCGTGACTGATTCGATACTGAATCCTGCGCTCGGAGTCGTTTTCTCTACTGAAAATTAATTGGAAAGGACATCAAGAGTCTGGTGTAACACTTTGATTTACCTGAAATGATGGTTGGTAGTACTAAGGGTGGGAAGAGACCTCAGTTTTTCCCAACCCTGCCACTCACTCTCTTTGTGGTTTCGGGCAAAGCATTTAACCTGTCTGTGCTTTGAACTTTTTTTTCCTATTTAAGATGAAGATGGTAATGAACAACCTTGAATAAAACCCCTTGAGAGCCTTGTAGGAAGGGCGTTGTCACAGTTGCTGCCAAGTTCTGTGGTTGTTAGGAGAACGGATGTTTAATTTAATTGAAAACAAAACAAACCCCTCTGAGTAGAGTGTTGCATGTAGTTGCTGAGGCTCAGGCATGAATAATGTTGCAAGTCCCTGTAGAGGCTCCTTAGCTCGTTTCTTCATCAGAGGGATGAAGCTAGTGTGTTTTGCAAGAGGAAGTGTAGTAAGAGGGGGAATGTCAAGAGATGAGTCTCTGCCGGAGGTGAGCAGTCAGAAACAAAAAGGAGGGGAGCAGCCAAATGCTCCGGGACGCAGCTACGCCTCAAGTGAACGAGGGACAAAATGTAAGAACCTTCTTTCTAGTAAACAAGGCAGTCAGTATGTGCAAGCAAGGTTGAAAAGGGTAGTTGCTCAAGTGAAGAAATAAAAGCTGTGGCTTTATCTTTCAGAACTGACAAGGGCTTTGGAAGTGTCTGCTATGAAAGCCCTGTTCCCAAGAGGAAGAGGATAAGGACTTCTGAGATGTCTCCTGTGATGCGTAGCACCAGGAGAAGCCCTGTCAGTCTCATAAAGGATCATCAGAGATTGTCAGGTGGGAGAGAACTGAAAGAATTCTGACCTTTTGATACAGGAAAGCTCTTGCACTTCATGGACTGTCTGTGCAATCGCTGCAGCTTTGGGGATCTCTTCATTACCCTCTTAGACGTTCACAGGCAGGCTCAGAGGAGCCTGCTTTGTCTCCTGGGATTTTGGCCCTTTGCTTTGCAGCTTCAAATTAAGCCGATAAAAGGAGGTTGAGCGGAATCCAAGCTGCGCGTGGTCCCATCGTAGCGGAATAGAGAGAGGAATCTGATGGATTCTGACAACAGGAGCCACAGCAGGGAGAAAACGAGGAACTGCAGCAGCAAGAAAACAAACACGCTGTCTGGGACTTCAGGGGTTTTATATGTTCAGCCAGTTGAGACTTATCAGCCCTCTTTTCGGTGTAATTCACCGGGACACGGGAATGTTTCCGTTACACCAGCACTGCCAGGCAGTGAGTGATTGCGTGCCCTCAGGAGCTGGGGCAGTTCCTGCTCGTAGCTGGGACGACGCGAGCGTGGGGTGAAGCAGCCTGTCTGTGCGCTGCCAGAGCCCACAATTAAACCTCTCCAGCCTGTTTAAAAGATGGCAAGGCACAGCTCCAGTGAGAGGTCTCTCCCTTTCGCTACTCTAATTTATGCTTGTTGTTGATGATTTAATATCCCCCATGGAGTACCGCACTCGGAGGAGAGGTCAACAAGGGAGAGCAGGGATCTTGGCCTGCCGTGCCAGGCTCTTTGGGGAGTGTGCAACACTCGTGGATTTCCCCAGTGTCTGGTGAAGTGTGCAGAGTGTTTGGAAACTGTCTGTGGCAGAGCCTCTTGTTCACAGAAGGATGTGGACAGCAAGTGACAGAGAGAGGGACCCAGGCTTCACGTGTGAGTGCCCTTGTGGAGAGCATTTCAGGTGACAGATTTCCTCCCGGACTGATGCTGGTGGGGCACAGGCCAGGCTTCACATGAAGGGTTGGTGGTTTTTTGGGCAGTTTTATTTGGTTTGTTGGTTTTTTTTTTTTTTTTTTAAGAGTCTACT
>NW_010420743.1:38423-48955 GCF_000710305.1 Buceros rhinoceros silvestris
AGCAGGAAAAAGTGCCAGAAATACATCTCAGCAGAGAAAAGCCTCCAAATCCCATATCCAGTTGAAGCTTCAGAAAGAGTAATTATCTAAACTGGAGTTCTGCCAGGACCCTGGGGCTCACCCTCCTCCTCCTCTGTGAAAGTGCCATTGGATGTTCAATAGCAGTGTTGGGTACAACCACTCGGTTTTGTGTCTCCTGTGAATGGCTGCAGTTGCTGGAGCAGGAAGAACCCCCTTGGCTGGGGCTGAGGCTGTGTAGTAGCACCTTCTGAATCCTTCCTTGCCACAGCTTGCAGCACCCTATCCAGGTTCTGGCAGCTGAGAGGTGGCTTCTTCACGCGTGGGATCTGGCAGGACCGCAGTCCCGAGGCAGCACATCTGCAGGCTCCGCTCGCAGCTTTGGCTTTATTACCGCTATGGTGGGCGACCGCATCTTTGATCCGCTTCTCCCCTGCACCCTCCCACGTTCAGCTGAACGCTCTCCCAGAGCCTGCAGCAGGGAGGGAATGCGAGATACACAAGTTCTCTGTGCCCAAGGTGCAGTTGTGAATCCCTTCGCTTTCAGCCACATCTAGACACGTCAGCACGGCGTGGCAAGGTAGGGCAGCTTGCGTTTGCCAGTGCATGAAGAGGAGAGCCCTGGATTCGTTGCCGTGGCTGCATAACAAGCCCTGCCTTGTTCCGTCCTGGTGTGATCAACAGGAGCGGGGCAGCCATCGCGTGGGAGGGATGTTGTTATGGGCTCTGCCCAGCTTCCATCAGCAAATGTGCTCCCGCTAGCTGGGCTGGCAGAGGGTGATCGGGTGTCTGTGTGTCACTGCTTTGTCCCGGTGGCCAGAACGCACCAGAAAAGTTCTTTCTTCTGATCCCTCGGTACAAATATTTCATGTGACCCAGGAAGGTCCCAGTGGGGGCTGCGCTGTGCACTCTGAACATGGGCCACGTGAATGGAAGCGGTGTATTAATTATTATGAAACAGCTCTGAGAAACAAATGCAGGTTGCCATGGAAGCACCAGCAGCGACAATGTCACCTCGTTTTTAAGATGCTTTCAGTGTTCCAAACACAATTTCCCTTCTCTTTCAAAACAGATAATGGCAACATATCCCAGTGGAGGGGAGTTGAAGCTGTGTCCATAGGCTGTGCAGAACTTGACTCCCCTTTATTACAGCTAAGAGATCGTGTTCATGCCTAAGTCATGAGGGAAGGATGCAGGGGGCTGCAGGTGGAGGAGGTAACCCAGGAGGTGAAGGAAAGCGCAGGCTGGAGATGGGGGAAGCAGGCTGTTCCTTCCCCACCCGGAGGTGTAAGGGCTGGGGATCCACAGGGCAGCTAGTCTGGTGAACCCCTGCTCCGTGGGAGGCTTGGGGTGTACCAGAAGAGTTACACGTTAAAGCAGGTTACAGTAGGGTCACAGGAAGCTGCCTCTGAGGATTTGAGTGGAATAAATTGAGATCTTGTATGCGAGAGGAAATGAGGCAAGCGGGAATGTTGAGAATTGATAATGCTGATTTAATGAATGCAAGAATTCAAATTACTGGAGAGCCGTGAAAAAAATACAATAGTAAATGCCTGGAAGCTGGGTTCTCTCTGCCCCTTTCATTCATCGGTGTGAAGCAGAAAGGTGACCTTTTAACCCACTTTATTTTAACGAACCTTTTGTCGTCTGACTTGCCCCACGAACTTGTAGCTTTAGTGTAGTTATAGCCAGCGCCGGCAAATCTAAAGGAATAACTAGCTGTGGCCAAGTCTTGACTTGTCAGTCCTCGCATAGTCCCATCCGCAGGCTACAAGCGCACACCTGAAGGCAATAGTGTCTAACTGGTTGTGTGGGGCATCTGCCAGCCAAGCCCCCCGACCGACGCCGGCAGGTTCTGCCTGATGCTGTCTGAGCGATGCTCGGTCCTTGCTCCGCACTACCTGGGTGTGTTACTGTCCGGATGGGTCCCTGTGAGCTGGGGCAGCTCCTGTGGCACTGCTGAAAAGGGCCTTACGGCTTTTTCTGCAGCGCTCAGATCATGAGTAGAAGTGGATTTACCAGACCCTGTTCAAAACTGCTGGAAAAAGCCAGTTAAAATTTCGCAGGTTCCTGAGACCCCAGGTCTCTGCTTTCCGAGACCTTTCAGTGCAAGGATCGCTGCTGCCATTGAGGATCTATATGGAGACCCCAGTTGCTTACACTGAGGACAGCAAACTTCATCCAGCGAGGTTAGAACTGTGGTGCTCTGGCTCTCGGACAGTTCGTGCTTGCCTAAAGGGGGTCGTGTCCCTGGGTTTTTCACCCAGACCTGGAGAGGGGGTACTCCACCATTCATGATTGGCCTTAAAATCTCTCTTGAAGTAAAAAGGAACACTGCAACCCACTGCTTGTGTGAAAAATTCACAAATACTCCAAGAGAGTTACTTAAAAAATGCATTTTAACCAAATAACTAATGACATAACTTAGCCTGAGTTTTACGTCGTTTGCTTCTGAGATGAGAGGGTTTTATTCTGGGCCCCAACAAAAATTAAAACATAGCGCCTTGCCGTGTTTTTCAGTGACCTTGAATGACACGGGCAGGAGGAAAACTGTGATTTTCCAGCTGTTAAATCAAACAACTGTGGAGTCTGATTCTTCGCTGAAAGGCAGCGGTACCTCCCCGCAGTAAGAGCGTGAGGCAGAGCCAAGTCAGCGGGCAGCAGGCAGGCACAGATGAAAAGTAAGTACTCTCCTTAGATTCATTTTAATTCCCTCTGTATCTCAGGATAACTGTGAAATCATCAGCACCAAGAATAGCATTTGTGGTTATTAAAAGCATCCGTCAGTCCACTTAGCCGCCGTGGCTGGTGCTAACCCCAATCTGTCTGTTTTACGCTCCTGCTGTGTTGACTCTGCACCTCTGCAATGATAACAAGGGTGCTGATTTACAGAGGAGGATGGCAGGTGGCGTGGCCTGTGCTGGAAAGCAGAGGAAGATGTACAGAAACTTTGAAATTCTCTTTGTAAAGGGAAAAAAAAGAATAGAAAACTGATTTCTCCAAGGTTTGGCCCTGGCAAGCCTCAGTCCCCGTCTAAAGCAAGCTGCGACGCTGCTCGCTGGACACGTTTCATTAGTGCCAGTGGCTGGCCTTTAGCAGGGTGGCTTCAAGGAGTCCCTGGTACGTGGTAAGAGGGTTTCCTGGCTGGGTCTCACACTGTTCTTGCTGGTCTGATCTCTGCCTGGCAAATACACTGCTGAGGCAGCAGAACCACAGCAGGTCGTGAGGGAATATTGCTGGAACTGCTTTCATGTGAATCGGCTCCAAGAGACAATAGCCAGATGTCTGATACCTATAACAGCCATAGGGTTCTGGAGAAGACACCTGAAACCTGCTTGGCTCCAGCTCCTTAGGCCAACCCTTGATTCATCCTTCTCTCAGACCCCAGACCTTCCCCTCCCTTCCTCTCAGCTTCTCCCCCTGGGTTCAGCTCCGCTTCTGCTTCACTCCCAAATCCAACACCCAGGTTAGTGCTGCTCCCATTCCTGAGGTGGCAGATGCTTCGCCCAGGGCTCCTAGCAGGCACAAAGACAGCAGTGATCATTTTGTATGGCCTTATCCAGCAGAGGTGTAAAGCATCCTCACATCCCATTGACTGCACTGAGAATTTAAAGCTCTCAGCATCCCTTCGCAGCCAGTTTTAATGCCATGGTAGTTTTGGCAGCTGGGCTCAGAGACTCTGGGCTGAAACCCTTCTCTGAGTGAAGACGACAGCGACCTCCTAATCCTAGAGAGCAAATGTCAGTCTGAAGCTCAGGAAAGGGAGGGGGGAAAAAAAACCCGAAGCATGAAAGGGGACACAGATGGTCAAAAACTGATGGAGAGAGCAAAGCTCCCCGGCAGAGAACCTGTGGGCCTTGGTGTGAAAGCAATTGTTCTACAGACACACAGTGCTTCTGGTAAACCAAGTTCTAGCAGCTAATGATGAGACAGGAGCCGTTTAACTAAACAGCAGGCAGCATAGATTTTCCACTACATTTCTGATGGATTTTTTTTTTTAAATAATATGGTGGTTGGGTTGTGTTTGGTTTGGAGTTGTTTTTTGGTGTTTTTGGTTTTTTTAAAGCCTCCTTTCATTTGAGTTTACAAAAGGTTCCTGTATTTCCTATCCCTTCCATCTCCAACCTTTTATGCACAGCAGCTGCTGAGAAGTCCAACTCAATGTCCGGAAGCCATACGAGCTTGCAGTGCCAGCAGCAAGCAGTTTTTACCAGCCTGAGCGGTCAATGCCTGGTCTGTCTGGTCCTCCGTTGCTGGCAGTGCCTGTGACGCTCTCATCAAGCCTGCTCACAAAGCCAGGCTGGGGTCGGCGCACGGACGGGTGATCTGGATGGGAAGGCAGCCCCGGCACCGAGCTCCTGGCACGTGAGGCTTTGGGCTTGCTCCTGACCCGGCCCTCCAGTGTGCAGTGAGGAGAGTGCTGTGGCCTGAGAGAAAATGTCTTGGAAGTCTGTACCTTGAACTCTTGCCACTGTTGATTAACCACGTAATCTCTCTTAAGCAGCACTCTTCAGCAGTTCATTTGTCTCAGTCTCTTTTGTTTGGCAGATAGAGCAGCTAAACCACAGAGAACCAGCTTTTTGGCTGGTTGTCATCCATCGAGCCCATCTGCAGCAGCCAAACTAAACCAGTGTTCCCCGAAGGGCAGACCAGTGCGCTAACCGGGAGGTAAGACTGCTTCCGTCCCGTTCTCCCTATAAAACTTGATAAAATTAGTCTTATTTCTCCCTTCGATTCCTCTTGAAGTGCTGAATTCCTAAATGATACCCCAACCTACCTCAAAACTTTGGGCCTCTTGCCCTGAAAAAGCCCATCATTTGATGTCCACTACGTAACTCAGCACAGGCAGAGCCGCAGCGACTGGAGCGCGGGGAGCGGGGCTTGATGCCCCTTTGCCAAGAAGGGGCAGCTGGGGCTGTAACAGTTAGTCCCTGCGTCAGGCTTGCAGGTGTGAGAGCATCCCTGGGGAGGAAGGTCTGTCCTCACCACGACAACGCGCTAAATTCCAGCTTGCCCAGACATAGACCAAACGCGGATTTCTCACGGAGCCTGTGGTGGGCTGGAAGAGAAGGAAAACACCCCTCCTCATGCCCTGCACAGCAGCTGAGGATGTTTCCTCTGTCCTGGCACCCTCCACCCGCCTCCTGGAAGCAGCACCCAGAGAGCCGTTCCTGAAGAGCGGCGCGGCACAGGAGGAGCCCGTCACTCCTCTGCACAGCCCCTCTTCAGCACCTGCAGAGAACGAGCGCTGACTAAAGGCGCCTTTAAGGGTGTTTGCTTCCCGGCAGAGCGCGCTTCGCAGCGCGCTGACGTTATTAAAAGGATGTGCACGGGGGAGCGCTTGTCAGCCCTAAGTGAAATTGATAAAAAGGTGTTTTCTGCAACAGGCTGTATTTAAATCGGAGGGACGGTTTAAGCTGCTTTGTGGGTAATATCGTCTCTTTGATTGAGAAGCCGCGTTTTAAATATGGAATTAGTGAAAGGGAGCGAGTTGGTGACCCTGTTTTCAGCGAAGGGACTGTTATGCTTGGTGCGGTGAGCAACAGGACTTGAGGCACAGTGGAGGAACTTTAACCCTTCAGTGGCTCTCATCTGATTAAGAACAAGCCCCTCAGCTCTCTCCTGGCCCATCAGAGGTCTGTGTTTGGTCTCTGACTGCTGTGTGGTGACTGTGCTCAGTCAGGAGCACCAGATTTGAAGGGGAGAAGTGCAAACGCCCAGCTGCAGGGGCTGGCGGCAGAGAGGTGCCTGTGCCAGCCCGGCTCTGAACCCCTCGCCTGGTTAACTGCCTTCTGCCTGTGCGAGATCAGTCTCCGTTTCAGACAACTCTCACATTCATTATCGTTCCCTTTCCGAGCTGCCACCCAGTGTTACTGTTCCCCGCCACACTCCACCCCAGATCTTGGCTCCTTTTCAGTGCTCTCTCAATGCAGTTTGGCATCTGTCTGGGCCAGAAGAGTTAGAGCTGCCACCTTCCCCTATCAATATCCCTTTCTTGTAGTGCCCTTCTGCCTTGGTGCTCAATACCATCAACTCGGTAATTAGCATCGTGTTGTAACTGAAGCGTCTAAAGGAGCTTGCATCAGAGCTGAGCAAGTCGGCAGGGTTACTGCTGTCTCCTTTGGTCCTTCATCTTCTTTTTAATGCCTTTTCTTCATCACTTTATCATTTATTGGTCATGATCACATCTAAGGATTAGATTGGGAGTCTTTTGGGGCAGGCTCTGTGTTTCCGTGCCCCTTCCCCAGCATGCTGCAGGCAGCTAGAAACCTGTAGCAATGGCTGCTGCCAGGTCCCTACCCCAGCACTGACTCGCAGCCTCTCTCTTCCTTCAAGCTGGTGCCATATCTCCAAAGCGACTGACTGAGGGTGATGTTTCCAAGGAGCTTCAAGTGGCAGCAGATGTGCGGTAGTTGTCCTGCCCAGCCAGGTAGAACCAGCTGCTAAAGCCCCAGCTGGGAATTGCTGGTAAGAAGCTGAAGTGGCTGCTATAAAACGGGCTTAAACAAGCTCTTGCTTCCTGCTGGTGCCCCTCTTGGGAGCTGCCCTCATCCTCCTCTGCCCAGTCCTGCTCATACTGGGCTGCGCTGAGCGCCCTGGTCCTGCTTTCAGCACTGACCCTCAGCACTTGCCAGGAGAGGGAGAGCTTCTTTGGCGCTGCCAGGACGACTCTCTCGGCTCCTCCAGGCAGCACAGAAGTGTGTGAGAGCCTCTCGTGGAGCAGGGGAAAAGCTCAGAGCCTGGCACAGCTGCTTGATGCAAGCAAATACAGAACAACTTCTCTGCCGCTGCAACTCATCCTCTTGGCCGTGAATTTTGGGTTTACCTTCTGGCAGCAGCATCAGAGAAGCAGCGCAGCAGAGGGGAAGGGCTGGAGCGGGAAGAAACACCATGCTGTGGGTTTGCCGGGCCCCCACTGAATGTGCTCCCCTCTTGTCTGGCTGCCACTTCCTGCAAGATTAATGCAGAGAGCACGTAGAAAATGCCTTGGCAGAAATAAACACATTTTCCATCCATCTGGGAATGCCAGCAACCTTTGTTTGTGCTCCCGCTCATAGCCAAGCCACGAGCTTTCAAAACACCGCTGGGACCCATTTTACAGCAGCATTTCCAAACACAGGCGGCAGCTCTTACACAGCAGTTTGCAGGGCTGAGGGAGCAAGCAAAGCCATGTGTTGTCTCGTTTGCAGATGCTTTGACCTCTTTTTCCTGACGGTGTTTTGCAGAAATACTCTCCTCTCCCTTCATCTCCCTGTTCTGGGATTCTCCAAAATGCCTTGGGGAGATGGTGTTGCTGTTCACCAGTGACATGAGTAAAGGGTGTGGAGGAGAAGAGCCTCCTTCAGGACCCACAAGCCGGTGAGACTCAGGCACCCACCTGCAGAGATTGCTCGGGCACGCTGCTTTACATGCCAGTAAAGTTTTCCAGCAAAGCTGGGCTCTTCTGAAAGGATTAGGCTGATTTCCTGGCCAATTAACATGCTGATTGAGGGTGGATCTGTGGAAAGCAGCTGGGAAGGTAGAAAAGCCCAAGGGCTAGAGCGAGGAGATGCTATCCAGGAGCTACTTTCTGCGCTGGTGGCTGTCAGGCCAGGACAAGTCCCTTCCGTGCTCCTGTCGACACAAGCGGGTGTGGAATGCCCGGAGGAACCTGTGAGGAGCAGGATACCGTCACAGCTGATGTGGCAAGAGAGGCTAGAGGAGCGTCACTCCAAGAAAATGCTCGTACCCTGGACATCAGCCATGACTCAATGCTTCTGTCCAGAGCTGGCTCTGGACGAGAGGGCTGGACGACCCCTTCCTTTGCTGTGGACTGCTGAGAGCTTGAACAAAGGCCATGTGTACCTCCAGCAGCTGGGGCTAATGTGTGGCCATCAAAGCACCCATGGCTTGTCTCTGCACAGAGGCAACTTGGCAGCTGGTGGAAGCAGTGTCACGGCAAAGACTGTGCAGATGGGGTTAACGTGCCAGGACAGCAGCACTGCATCTGCTCCCGCTCTCGAGCGGGAGAGGAGCTTTGCTGCTCGGTGGACTCTGCATCTCCCTGCACCCACAAACAACTGTCCAGTGCCCCTCCAAGCTTCTCAGCTGCTGTATTTCTTTCCTCGTTAAAATTAAAACACCCAGACCCGTGGGTTTCAAAGCTCTTCCTGTTCTTGCATTCCCCGAGCTGCCTTCACCCAGCAAGGATTTGCTCAGGAGCGTGGCCTCTGCTGTTGACAGCAGAAGGAGTGAGCTGCTAAATGGCTGGAGGACAGGAGTGGGCTGAGAATAATCAGTATTCTGTGATACCTTCTCAGGTGGGCAGGCCACCCGGGCGGCTTTACAGCCCGGAGGGAGCTGTGCTACCTGACCTGCCACTGCCAGCAAGTGTAGATGCCACATTCAGAATCAACCAAACGCTGCAGGACTTTGGCAGAAGGGAGTCAAACGCTCCCGTCTCTTGCTGTGCAGTCCCAGGTTGCTCCTGGATTGCCGAGTCAAAGGGAAAGATGTTTCACCCTGTGATGGTGGGACCTGCTTTGATTTCCGTGCAGCACCAGTAAAAGGAGCTCCCTCCTCATCGATGGAAAGGTGCTGGGCTCCTGCCAGCTGGACCCTGCCTCCCTCCCCGGGGACAGCAGGGAAATGTCCCAGTGTGGCTTTGGGGGTTTCCCCACTGTTTGGGGACACTAGGGTATGGCTTAGGCTCAGCACTTTTGCCACTGTAGCTGTGGGGCAAATGCCCACGTCCTGCTCTTGCTCCAGCTGAGGGACGGATCCCCACAGGCTTGTGCCTTGCGACTTGATAGCACCCAAGAGCAGCTGAATTCACCCACCCTCAGTGGCGTCAGGAAACTTGCAGAACTGAGTATCTTTGGGACCTCATCGCTCTGCCAGGCAGGTCCAAAACCAGCTGCTGGCTCTGGAGGCTGCTGGGGCGGAGGTGCAGCAGTGTTCTTCAGGACAGCCACCTCATTGCCGAGGACGTGGCATGCAGGTACTTCGTGTGCCGCTGAACTTAGGTGCTGTGTTGCCTCTTCCACTGCAAGGACAGACTGTCCAGTCAGCTCTGCTCTCTAACTAGAAGCAGCACCTGATGTAGCCACAGATTTGGGAGCTGAAGGGTGGCCAGTGGCCCCCTGCAACCCAGAGCTGATGGCCAAAGAGAGGAGAGCCCCAGGGCACAGCTCTCACACCACTTCTCGTAGCCAGGCACGCAGCTGAGGCCTGGCCACCAGCACCCTGCAGAATGGGATGCAGCATAAAGGAGGAAACACAATTTACATGAGACCTCTGGTTGCTATGGGACTGGCATCCCCCTGCCTCACCTTGGCTTTCACGTTTTTGTTTCGTTTTCCAGGTAACTGCTCTTTGTTCTTTTATTCTCCTGCTCAGATGTGATGGAAAAGCTGGGACTGGGGAAGAGGGGTGGGAAGAGGGAGCTGGAGCTTGTCGTAGGAAATCAGGGACTTCTGTAAACACATGGACAGCTTTTGCATAGGGTACAGCAGAAATAATCTGCTTTTGCCAGATCAGAAGCCACGCAATCGGGCTGAGGCTGCTGGAGGGGCTTCCCGGAGAGAGGCAGCAGAAGGGACCTGGTGTGCTGGGCAGCAGGGGACAGGGACTGGGGGGGGCAGAGGGTGCACATTAGTCCATCCCTGCTCTTGCATGCTCTGCTGTATCCCCAAACATCCGTGTTGGGCAGCCTGAGCGTGCCATAATGTGAAGAGCCAGCATTTGGCATTAGCCTGTCTCGAATTAAAGCTGCAAATCAAGCCCCACGTTTGCTGTTGGAGTGGTCACGCACTTGTCGCATGATATTACTGTTATTATCTGTCCTGGGAACAGCACCATAAATAGCAATGGGGCTTAACACATGCATTGACTGCCCCAGACTGCTCTCAGCATGGCAGATCCTCTCTTCCCCACAGCAGAGTGCAGGAAGGGATGTCCCGAGGAGAGAGAAGACAGTCCTGGGGGTACTGGGGCTGGGGTCCCCAGGACCTCGCTGGGGGGTGGGCTGCAGGGATCTGGGGTTATTCCCGGGATGGGACTTGCCTGGGGTGGCTGTTGCCCTAGTGCGTTTGCAGAGACAAAAGCAGGAGCAGTGGGGACCCGTGCGGCCTCCTTTAGGTTAGCAAAGCTCCTGTTGGTCTCGGTGCTGGAGGAGAGGACCCAGGGTCCAGCTGTATCACTCGGCATGGCTGAGGCAGACAGGGACTACTCCCCTGTGCCAAAGCTCCTCAGGAGAACCGTGATATTCCCTGCCCTGGGAAGATGGTTATTCTGTCTTTGCTCAAGGACAGTGATCTTTCTTCTTTTAAGTTATTAACATGGAATTATCAATACCCATACTCTGGTTTGTTTTACCTCCTAGCAGGGTTCAGAGCAGATAGATTTCCAAATAAATTCAATTGATTCAGTACAAACGAGAGCAGAATGACATTCAGCATCGAGTTGGAGTGTGAGTCAGCGCTGTCTCAGGCATGGGGTGTAAAGACCGTGCAGCAGCCTTTGGAGGAGCGGTT
>NW_010420743.1:49098-58105 GCF_000710305.1 Buceros rhinoceros silvestris
GCCGTGTGGTCAGAAGACCAGCAGCCACAGGAGGAGGAGGCTGGATTCAGAACCAACTGACGTACCAGATGTACCTGGCTTCAAACAACCTGAGACCCAGCGTGCAGCCATTCAGCACGTAAAGGGTCAGAGGGGAAGTCTGGGATTGCCACTCTAAATTCCTGAACAGGAGAAGCCACAGGACTTAATTCTCCCTTTCAGCTAGGCATCCAGGCTCAGCTTAAGGGGTTTTTTTGGTGCTGGAGGATCCAACTCAATCCTTGACAAAATGTTGTAATGGCCAATTATCCTCATTCTTGAAAACCAGATCCAAAAAATCCCCAATCTGCTCTTGAGTCAAATTCATCCAGCTTCCTTCTCCAGTAACTGGAAATGATCCCCTTGTCTCCCAGGTTGAAGAGCCTCTTTTGGTCAAGCTGCTGCTCCCCGGAACGCTGTGCTCCAGAGGCAGGGTGGGTGGATTTGCTGCCGGCTGAGGCCACGGTGCCGCCTCCCATCGCAGGCTCTGCTGGAAGGTGAGAGGGGAGAGAATCGGGCTCGTTCTCACCGGTGAGTGCTGCACCTCACGCACAGGGATCTCAAGCTGCTTAAAACCAGGGAGCAATCCCGCTGTGCAACGGGGGATAACACAGAGAAGCCAGCAAAGGCCAAGGCTGTTTTCCAGAGAAGGATTCGGTGACTCTTCAGAGCAGTCAGTGCCTGCCCTTCTCTCTGCGGTCAGCCGCGACCCACCCGAGCACTTGGCTTCGGAGGGCCGAGCTCATCAGCCGCGTGACCACATTCCAGTGGTACTATTAAAAGCTCAAAACCCCAGAGTCAGCTCCTCCTCCGAGCCTAAAGATTAAAAATAAAAAAAAAAAAAAGTCAAGTTTCTCTGCTTGCTGTCTGGATTTTTGAACTTCTGTCCTTCATGTTTTCAACCACAAAAATCTAGAAACCTCGTGTTTTAGTGGAAGGGAAGATGTGTAATCTGATAACATAACCCCAGGGGTTTGGAAGAACTGGCCACTCCAACAGCTACAAAGCACATCCAGAGCAAACCCAGGAATAAAATGGGACCCTGTTCTCTGTGTGTACTCATCATGAACTGTTCATGTTGGTTTTTTTTCCCTTGCTGGCATCTTTCAGACTGCCCCAGCCCTGCCCACCCCTTCTTCACGGGCAGGATGAGGGATGTTTTGTTGGGGCAGAAATCCCTGAAGACCTCTTCGTCTGGGTGGTTGGGCGCAGCCCACCAGAGGCAACATGCCTCGTAAACAGGGTGGGCAGAGGTGTCCTGGCTGCGAGGAACGATCTCAGCACACACAGATGACAACAAGCTGGACCGGAGGGTAAGGAGATTATAAGGATTACACAAGATGGAGAGAGATGTTTACCATTATTATTAGCTTCAAAGTCTGCCCAGCCAGAGGAGCGAGGCACTGCCCATCTGTTGTTTTACATCTACACAGCCTCGATGGCTTTGTTCCTGTCTGCACCTTAAATCTGATGTTCTGGTACAACCTGAATGTTACTGACTGGGGCTGCAGTGCTGGAGGTGTTGAAGCAGCTGGGGAAGAAGAGCCCTGCAAAAATAAATTGTGGAGAGAGAGAAATAGCATCTTCAGTGCAGTTCTGGAACAGGAGAGAGCGCAGGGCCAGCACTGCTGGGCAGAGACAGAAGGCAACACAGAGGGTTTTTTAAGGAAAAACTGAAAAATGGTTAGAATTAAGAACAGGCTAATTGAACTGGGTGGTGACGTTACATGGGGCAGTCATGGCTGTTCACACAGTTCAAATTAACTCCCTTGGCATCTGTGTTCCGAATTCCCTTATCCCTGTCTGCTCTAACCTGACAGACAAACATTGCTCAGGGCTGCCACAGCAGCAAAGGATGTGAGATGAGGGGGATGGAGAATCTGCCAGGAGGCTGCTTTAGGGGATGGGAAGAGGATGAAACCTTTTTCAGAGGAAATACGTAAAAATCAAGGGATGGATTTTGCAGGCTCTTCCCTAAGAAATCCTTGTCTCAGCCATGGGGCTGTCTTCTAGGGGAAGATTTGCCTCTGAGAGTGAAGGATGCTGGACCCAGTGCAATTTGGAGGGTTGTATGTTTGGGGGGGCACATGCGGGGGAGGGGAAACATCTAAACCACTCCTGAGACACGACTTCATCACTGGTTTTCAGCTCATGATATTCATCTCTTCCAAACCCCATAAACGCCTCCACAGGGGTGCAGGGGGTGTTGGCCTCCCTCGGGCGAGCAGCCATACCATCAGGGTGCCAGCCCCTAACGGTTGGTCCCCGCAGTCAGGGAACAGCGACAGCCAGCCTTCAGGGGACCAGAGCGGGGACAGCTTGAACTCCCAGCAAGCCGGAATGAACCTGAGCAGGGGGAAGGTTTCAGCTGGAAATGGTGGAGCTCTTCCAGTGCCAGGATGGTTTATTTGAACGCTTGGTTTTTAAGTGTTTTTAAGGGCAGTTCAAAGAATTGTCTCAATGTTTTGTTTTGTTTTGTTCCTGGTGAATAATTTAAAAGGTTTAAGAAGTTTAAACAGCCCTAAGAAAAGACTGTTCTGAAATGACCGTTGTTTTTTTCTTTCTCCAAAAAGTCACTGAAAACATGAATGAACCTGGATTGCATTTGGGAACTGGTTGGAGGATTTGGCCCGGTCTGACCTGGGAACCTGCTCTTGGGGCAAATGAGCAGTTCAACTCGAGCAAGATCATCCTGCAGGTAAGGGGCAGAGCTGGAAATAACCCCCTGCCTTGTCTCCCCCATCTCTGCCAAGCTCTTTCTGTCTTTAATCAAACACTCACGGGGGTTGTTTCCGTGGCAAGGCGATAATCAGCCTCGCTGCTGATTGCGCTGAGTTTTCACCACTGGTAGGACCAGGGAAGAGAGACGCTCTCAGCCGTAAATCAGCGCAGCATCGCTTTCCCTTCCAGAGAACCATGCTGATTTATGGTGGCCTCACAGAGGTCCCCGGCAGACATGTGCTGGTGGATTAAAATCAGGCAGTCAGGTGCCCCTGTCCTGCTGATGGATGTGACCACCCAGAGAAAAGGACATTTTGGCCGTTCACGAGCTGTTGCGCAAGGGAATGCAACAGGTTTATGGGGTGCCAGTGCCTGGCAGAGGGGCAGGGTTGGGTGCAGCAGCAGCGGCTCTGGGTGCCTGATTTTAATCTGCCAAGACAACCTGGTGAGAACATGAGTCACACTGTGCAGCCTGTAATGTCACAGAACTCTCATGGGGTGAAGAGGAAGCACTTGGTGCTGGGAGACCACCCTGGGCTGCTCTCCCTGGTGTGAGCAGGGTCGATGGGCTTTTCCTTTGGCAGAGGAATGGACAGAGCTGAACTGTCAAGCAGAAGCCACAAGTTCATCAGGGAATGAGAAGTAAACGTCTCCAGGATAAGAAGCAGGCAGTATGGTGTGGATTTGAGGGGGTCTGTTTGCCAGGAAGCCTGCACTAGGTCGTATGCATCATCCCTCTTCCTCTTCCTCTGCAGTACTCTGAGCCACTGGGCTTTGAGGAGGTCAGTGTGTTGGGTCAGGGCCTCGTAAACAGCAGTTTAAAGGGTCAGATTGTCAGCATGTGGCTGCAGGATCCTGGAGAGAGGATCTCAGTTTTAACCAAATTAAACTCTGGAGTCTTCCCCGGAGACAGTGCCTTTCCCAGCTGGGTACAGAGAAGGGCAGGGAGTTAGGCAGGGACCTGGGAGCAGGGCTGAGGAAGGAGCATCTACCGAAGCGGTAAGGGCGTCCCAACATCCCAAAGTACGTTTATGTTCTCAAATCAAGTTGAAAATTCACAGCAACTTCCGTCCCCCAAGTTATGGCAGTAAATACTGGGAGCAGTTACGCTCAGAAACATGCAAGGAGCCAGACTGAAAACGTTTTAGCTTTTAGCTAAGGTCAGCACAACTATTTACACGGGATGTACACATGACATAGTCAACCTTGTACTGAGAGAAAACCTCCGGCCCCTCTCCCCCACGTACTGACTGTGCACGATCCCATTTTGAGGCTGAATTGCTTTGAAATTGTTCTGTCAAAAAACTTTCTTGACATCAATGCTCTCCAGCAAAATGTTTCGGTCTTGGTGAAACAGCATTTCCCATTGGAAGCTTCTTTAGTTTAAATATTTCTTTGTCCCTGCTGATGCTTCCCGGGTTCGTGCCCTGCTTCCAGCATTGTTCTCTTCTGTGACCAGCATGTGACAAGGCTTAAATAAGTAATGATTTGTAAAGTGCTTTGATACCCGCTGATAAAAGATGCCCCAGAACACGGTGCGCTACAGAACTGTGATTTCTCTCCCTCTTTCTTCAGAATGCATTAAAAGTGTGGGCGCTCTAGTTGTTTCCTCTAACAGTTGGTATTTTACCCCGATGTATTTTTATCTTTGCTGAGTTATATAATGAAGTTGTGCTGGTGTCAATCTGAGAGCATCACTGGCAGGAAAACTGATCCCGTTTAACACCAGCCTAACACGAGGACAGAATTCCTCATGATAAAAAGCAGAGTTAACCCAAGTAAGTGATTAAATTCCTCAAAAAGTGCCTGGTCCCACTGCAAAATAAACTAAAATCTATACAAGCTCACTTTTACTCTCAAGCTGCATCCTTGGTGTATGCTAGGAAAATCTGGAACCCAAAAGCTTTGAACCTGGTGAAGCCACCGGAGAAGTCTCATGAGGAATAACTCTTCCTCTCTACCTGCATTAAAGCTGAGCAATCTTTCTGGTGAATAATAAATTCACCATGAAGTAAGCCATTTCCTGGGGAACTAAACTAGTCATGGTTTAGATGTTCAAATCACTTTGGCCAAACAAAGCTCAAAGAGCAGGAAGCGTGAGGAGGTGGTGGGAGGCTCCAGGCTGCAGCGCAGAGCGGAGCTGCGCCTCATCCATTTGGTCATCAGGAGAAGGTAGAGACTTCTCTGAAGGTTGGGTCACCCTCTGGAGATAGCACTTTCTCCTTAACTACAGAGGGAGAGCAGATAACGAGCTCCAACCAGACACCTAACTCCCAGGCAGCAAAAACAAGCCCAATCCTTCTGCGGTGGCCACAGACGCTGCTGCCATTCAGGTTTTTTTGAGCCAAAAATCTCTTGAGTGCTTCATGCCAGCTCTGATCTTTGCAGCAGATCAACATCTGCAGGGGTCAGATGGGCTGCAGCTGGCGCTGGGAGCTGGGCAGCCCCTTTGCCCTGCCTGTGTGTGGGGGCTTATCCCAAACACTGTGATGCCAAGGCAGCCCCCAGCTGCCCTCCCTGGGTCCATGCAGGAACAGATGTGGCCACGCAGACGTGAAGGGACTAGTCCAGCCTTTCCTGAGTGTGCTCTCAGCAGCTGATGAGGTGGAGCTGGAGGGATGCCCAGGATATCCACTCCCCTAGCCACTGCCCACTAGGTCAGGGTCACTTCCCAGTGTCCGAGGGCACACTCGGCTCCTGCAGCTCAGCCCAGCAGCCAGGGCTGGGCTATGCTGCCTGAAGGAAGCAGGAGATGATGGGTTGGGTGTGCAAACCCTAGAAAGTGAATCTGCAGAGGAACAAACTACAAATACACACTGGGAACTAGCACAGCTTCCAGTTTCCCTGGACAACAGCAACGCTGATATGGGATTTCCATCTCTCATCCCTCCCACCACGCTCCGCTCCCCAGCTTGGCTTCCTCCCCGGTCACGGGAGCCTTTCTTCTCTCTGAAGAAGGGGGACGTGTCTTGGTGACGGGGCGTACAAGGCACCTACTGCCTCCAGCAGCCGCAGAGCAGAGGGGAGGCTGCCTCGGTTACAATTCGCTGTCAGGGCAAAGCACAAGAGCTCCTTTGCTGTCAGATTTTTGATGACTGGCACAGGGAGCAGCTAGGCTGTGAGATTTCCTGTGCAGGATGTTGTTCAGAGCAAAAAGTGTGCAGAGCTCCCAAAAAGAGCGAGATTTACTTCTTGGTACCCAAGAGCCTGCAGAGCTGGGCTAATTATCAGATGAAATTTGGGAAGAGACATTAAGTCTTATGCTTTAACTCTTAAGCCAGCCTCTAATTACTGGGGTTTAGGAGATTTCCTGAACCATCCACTGTAGCATCTGGCACTGAGCATCCCTGGAAGCAAGGCGCTGCTGCGCAGGTGGTGTGTGTGCTGGAGCGGTCCCATCTCTGCAGCCTTCTCCAGCGCAGCTCTGCTTTCCCCGCCACACGCTCTGCTCACAGCCCCAGCCCATCACTGCCACTGACGAGGCTGACAGGCCTTGATTGCAATTAAGTCGCTGCTGCTCATTGCCCTGGGCCTGTTTTCCATCAGCACGGGCAGTTCAGCGTGCACAGCCGTCAGGCGGATGTTATCGGTGATGCAGCTGGGCTGTGGGGATGTGAGAATAGCTCAAGAGTGTGGTACGAAAGAGGTCATGAAAAGCAGAAAACTCGGGTCGTGGTGTTTGTGGGAAGCACATGAGGATTGCGGTGGCAGCAGACATGAAAATTAGTGTGTTAATTGGGCATCACTGGGGTGAGCCCGCCTGCTCCCCTCTGCGGTGCGCAGGCTGTCAGGGAGGTGAGTGCAGCTGGGGCTTTGCTCTCAGTGCCCTGAGCAGGGTCTGGGGGGGAGGCTGGCAGGGGGGTAGGAGGCTGGCTGGATCGAGTATCCCTCCCTCTGAGAAGTAGCTCTCAGGTCTGGCCTGGATACAGCTCTGGCTTCTTAAGGACGCTTAAAAACCTTATTGTTGGGTGGCAAAAAATTCAGGGTAGAAGCACAGCCCCATCTGTACTTAACAGCCCCCATTTGGCTGCTCTTAAATGGTTCACGCTGGACTTTGTTTCCCATCTCCAGCCTGGCACTGCCTTCTGACCATGCCGATGCCGGGCGTCCTGCAGTGATGCTGGAGCTGGCCCCATCTGCATCCTCCGGAAAGCCCTTTGCCCGGGTGACACCACAAGTGCTGTGACTGATCCCCAGGACCAAGCGGAGTATGAACCGAGTACCAAGTGACAGCGGCTCCCGGCTGAGGGCTGGAGCGGGCAGACACTGATTTCTGCCGTGTTTGATACTATGCATATTTATAATGCCCTTTCTCACAGATCCCAGAGCATGTTAATTGACTCATTAACGAAGCGTTAATGACTGCCGTAATTTAAGTCCTAAGAACGTCTGTAAATAAGCAGTTTTACTGATGGAGTGAGGGGAGGATGGGAGGTCTGGGTTGGTTACAGCTCAACCTCGTGGCAGTGGGGTGAGTTGAGGTGACCCTCTGAGCAGAGGCAGCTCACGGGGAGTGGCTCAGCCTGTTCTGCGGAGCCCTGAGGTGCTGCACAGCCATGGGAGGACTAAGGGCAGTTTTATCATCCTGGTGACAGGGTGCGCCCCCCTTGCCAGCTACTCGCTTAATCAGGGCAACTCACAACATCATGGCCAACAAATGTCAATGAGAGCACATTTGTAGTTGCTGGTGTTATTTTCTCCTTAATGAAATGTCAAAGGAAGGGAAAACGGCAGCAAATGTCAGTAATTGGTCTTTTATCACACAGACGGTTAGACAGAGGCCTTCCCAGCCAAGATGCCAATTTATTAGGAGGCAAACTTGGATGGGCTTGACGGAGTGGAAGGGGCTCGACTTTCCATCAGTGGTCACCTTTCCAGCAGCCCCAGCTACGCTCGTTTGCTATGAAGGCACTTAGTGTAAATACGATTCAGGAGAGCAAAGGAACAAAGCCTGGGGAACATGCACTGCCCCCGGCTGGGGACAGCGAGGCTTCCCTGACCCCTCCAAGCGACCACCCCTCTGTGCAGGAAAGCAGCGTGGCTGTCACCCAACTCAGATCTGGGGCTGCGGGAGGTGAGGGTTGCTCCAGAGAAATCAGGGACGGCCCTACCAGCCAGCAGAACACATTAGCCTTGCGAAAAAAATGCAGATGTTCACTGAAAAGCTGCATTTATTTCATCGTGGTGTTGGTGGATGCAAACGCCGGGGCGGGGAGGAGCAGTGGGGAGGATTCCTTTGCGTTTCCTGGATAGGAGAGATGATGATGGATGTTAGAAAGCGCGGAGGGGAGCAGCCCTGCTGCTGCAAGACTGGAGACGCCAACTTGTGTGTTCCAGTGACGCAGCAGAGCTGAAAATAACCTTGAGAGAGAAGGTGAGGAAAGAGCCGGTGGCTCATCGGGAGGGATGACGATTAACGGGGAGGCGGATGGTGGTGATTGGCCAAGGACGGTGCGGGGGGTCAGCCACGCAGTGCTTGCAGCTAGGGAGGAGGCAAGGAGGGTTCCAAAGCACCGCTGTCCTGCCACGCTCAGCACTCGGACATAAATAGCTGGATGTGCCTTTGCTCTCCTGGCCCACAGGACCTGTCTGCCCATGGGCTTCTCTTGCAGGGAGGAAAGCCGGGGCTGCCTGGTGGGGTAGCAGGTAGATGGATGCGGAGCTGCAATTTTGAGCTGCCTGATGCTCTGTCTTCTTGGGGGAGACACCATTAGTAGTTTTTTTACCATTACAGGGATATTTTAAACTCACATTACGACTTTTGGGGTAGCTGGCTTGGATGGCACAGCCACGTTCAAGACCTTGATTTGCTGACTTCTCTCTCCCAGGCTGCTGTCGTGGTCCTTCACTCTCCAGCTTAAGCAGTGACCCTTGAAGAAACACACTCTGCTGCTCCCAGGATGTCACACCTGCCTGAGACAGCACAGCCAGCAAAGCAAGGGGCAAACATCAACACCAGCACTGGGACTCAGTGGAAAACTCAGCCGGGGAAGCTGCAGCTGGGCCTTGTACCGTTTGGGCTACCAAGCGGAGGAACAGGAATCAACCCCACGCACCGCGAGGAGCTGCAGGGGTGAGTGCAGGAGCGGCCGGAGCAGGGGAGGACGGCAGCAGCGGGAACGCTGTGGATCATTCCCCACGAGCTACCCCATGAACCTGCCGTGGAGGAAACGACGGGAAGGAAGCAGCAGAGCAGCAGCAAGGGCAGGAGCCGCTGCCGAGCGAGCTGGAGCCTGGCGTGGGGTGTTTAGCAAGAGATGATGGAAAA
>NW_010420743.1:58251-59550 GCF_000710305.1 Buceros rhinoceros silvestris
GCTGCCGAGCGAGCTGGAGCCTGGAGTGGTGTGTTTAGCCAGAGATGCTGCAAAATGCAGAACCAGGGCAATAACTCAGGGGTGTCCCGAGGCTGCCGGGCGGTTTTCTTGGGGTAGTTTATCAATTAATTAATTGTAAAGGTATCTGCCTTAACTCTGCAGGTGCTGGCGAGCGGGGAAGCCCTCCAGTGAAACGCAGGCAGCTGAGCTTCATTGATGATTTAGCGACACATCTGAGCTTGTGCTCCAAACCCTGGACTCCGGACAGGTCCGAGCATGTGCCACAGGTAAGCACAGGTGCTTAGGAGAGCTGCTGCGGGAGATCGAGCTGTGGATATGTTCAGATTTGTTCCTGCCGCTGCAATTTTTGGGGTTTTTTGGTCTTTGCATGTTGCTGCCCTCGGAGAACTGCTCCAACGCCGTCAGCCCTCAGTGGAAGTTTCTTCTTTCCAGTCTCAGTCCCTGTCCCACTCCCCTGCTGCGTGCTCAGATTCAAACCGGGCTCTAAATGAAGACATACCAGTAGCACCATCATGCTTTAGGCTGGGCTTTTCGGAAGAGAGACTCTGCTCAACCTTCCCACCCCACGTCAGGTCACATTTTCTCATCCCAGGTTGGGTGCAATCAAACACCTCTTGGGGCAAACGTGACTGTTTCGGTGTCCCCTCAGGCTCATGTGGCCTGTGGAGGGGAACTGGCCGCTGCCATCCCGCTGTCGAGCAGTTCAGCACGGTGCCTCCTGTGCCTTGGCTCCCCGCTACAAACATGAGAGGGGAATGTTAAAATCGAACTAAAAAGGGATTTTCAATTACACAAATGTTTCTGTGAATAATAGGCTTTGTGAGGCATTATGCTACAAATCCTAAATATGGGGTTTAACCTCCTCATTATTATCCCTTTAATTTCAGAAAGTCTTTGAGGGCCTTAATCTTCCATACAATTATGTTCAGGCTGAGCTAGAAGCGCGCTGGCGGCCGCGGTATCGCCGAGCTCAGGGGATGCCTTATCAGACACGCTGTTAACCTCAGGTCACATTTTCTCATCCCAGGGTGGGGGCAATCAAACGCCTCTCGGGGCAAACGTCACCGTTTCGGTGTCCCCCGACTTCGCTGAAGTGGGAAGAGCTGGACCGTGGCGTTACGGAGCCCTGAAAGGGGCCTGGATCTGTTGGGTACCCCCGTGGCGCTGCCGCCCCCTCCTCCCGCGGGTGCTCTGCCTATCTGGGGGGTCCCCGGTGGGGACACGCATCTTGGGGCGGGGGGAAAGCGGCAGCTTTTGGGGACACCCCCTCACACACCT
>NW_010420744.1:0-1076 GCF_000710305.1 Buceros rhinoceros silvestris
CAACACCTGAGCTTGGGTCCCGGCCTCGGGTGTACGTGAGGAGGAGGAGGAGGGAGAAGGGGACGTGTACGTGGAGTCGATTAGGGGAAAGGGATGGAGTAACGAGGTGGAGAGCCTGGGAAACGTAGAAAGCACACGGGAGCGCTTGATACAGAGCTGCCGTTGATGTGTGGAGCATCGTGGCCCGGCAGCAAAGTGTAGGAGCTGCGGCTCCGGTCAGGTCTGCTCGGATTGCCCTGGGGGAAGGACGCCCTGGGGGAAGGACTCCCTGGCCTTCCAGAGCTCCCACATCTCCATCTCCGTCTCCACCTCCACTGTTGCTCCAGTGGAAGAATAGGATATTTTTCTCTAGAAAATACTTAACAGTCCCTCTTTTAATTAGGTGTTGATCTGAAATGACATGTAAAGTACATACACCTTCCAAAAACTTTCTTACATATTGGTCGTCTGTGTAAATACTTGATGTTTTTTAATCACCTGTTGTTTGAATTGTTCTGTGGTGATAGGAAATATTGCTTCTCTTGGAACAAGTAGCTGATACGGTTTCTGGCACAACTGTGGCTTTTTCACAATGGGAAGATGGTCTGCACTCTACTAATTAGGCGTATGGAAAGATAATAACATATATTGACCATACTACTGATCAGTACTGCATTTAAAACGTTGCTTAACTAGCCTTTTCTGTAAAACCATTGGTGAATTAACACTTAGTTTGACATTGACGATATACAAATCCAAACCCAAAATTGTACAATTATATAACTGTTTATTAAGATGATTCAGAAAAGATGGTTTTTGCTGGTCAGGCTTGCAGAGAAATCTGAATATCCATGAAAATTGCAAAGAAGAAGATGATGAGGAATGGGATCCAGATATTTTGGACCTGTTTCTGCAGCAGTTCTGGCTGATCCATAATTGCACCGTGAGCCACATTCTCCGTTTGATTACGCTTGTGTGCCCCTGTTGACTTCAGTGTGCTCTTGCTTTGTGACATTTCATATGAGAGAAGCGCCAGGTCTTTTGTTTAATTGTGATGACTTACTATTAAACTATTTACTTCCTGTGTTTTTTTTTTT
>NW_010420745.1:0-2311 GCF_000710305.1 Buceros rhinoceros silvestris
CCTGCAAGGAAGTTTAATCATTCACAGCCACTCCCATAACATTGCAGTCAGTTGAAGAGGCTTCAGTTTTTAAAGGAAACTTGTGATTTTCGTAACATTTTCTTCTCATACTGAAGCAAGCCATTTAAATCTCTTTATTACATATACTCCAGTACACTAAGCAGTCTGAACACAGGGCAACGGATTAGATAAATAGAAATACTTTTGTTACAACCTAATTTAAGGATCTTAAAAATAATATGACTACTTCAAAAACTGCAAGGCATCGAAAGGCTTAAAAATATTGCAGAGACATGAGTGCGCAAGATATCTGGCAAGTATTGATAGAGTAACATTTAACTCGAATGAGAAACAGGAGGCATTCAGAGACACATGGTTACCATTCACATAAATTTATGACCAGGGCATTTCTGTTACTGTAATACTCTTTGTACCAGGAGCCATATGCAACGGCTTGCTCTTTTATGTGCAATGTCCATTTATGTCATATTGGCGAAAATTAAAGAAAGGTTTGAATTTGGAATTTGCTGGCCACCAGTACAACATAAAAGATGAAGCTAGTGCAGCTTCTGCTCTTTGTAGAAGAAATCAGCACCCTAGGGGAAGGAATCATGCAGCTTTTACAAATGTCACAGTAAGTAATGGAGAAGACAGCTAGGAGACAGAACTATACTTGTCCCATCCTACATGCAATTAACATCAGTCTAGTACAGTTCAAACTACACCTTTAAGAAAGCTGCTTAATATTTCTATCAAACTAATTAATACACTGCTTCCTTGATCACAATAAAAGTTCATTTGTGCATTTGCACTAGCTCTTAAACTTTGTCAGCATTATATCCTGTTCTAATAAGACACTTCCTACCATGCAGTTGATGGTTTTCTGGTTCCTTTAACAGAAATTTAAAGCGAACAGAGCAAAATACAGTCTGCAATGCAGGCGCACAATGCCATCTGTACTGCAATGCTCTCATTAGTTTTAGTTTCACATACTATCTTCCATATTACATTCCTTCTTACAGAGGCACTTAGACATCCCAGCAGTCTGAGTAATAAACCCCCGAATTATAAATAGTAACAACTTCTCCTTATCAGGCAGTAAATGTCCAGGATCCCAAATAAGGTGCAGCAATTCGTAAACTGAAGAAATAGAGAGTTGTAGGAAAAAATACTATGATGCTTATCACAAACTGTTTTTCCAAAGTGTGTCTACCTCTGCCCGTGAACCAAATCTGTACTGTTTAAGATGCGATGGAAAGAACTCCTCGAACATACGTTGATCACAGCTTAGTCCTTTGATTCTCGGGTATGATGCCTGACCTCCTCAAATCATTCTTTACACCCCGGTTTGCCAGATTTATAGCTCCTCCTAAAGGCATTTACCTCATGGGAAGAAAAACACCGTGCCTAAATCCATAGGAAATGCCACTGCCCCAACCCTAATCTAAGCTTGTTTTACTTGATGGTCCTTTAAATTCCATTGTATGTGTGTCTATTTTCCTCTCATCTCTTGCACTCTTCTGTCATCTCCCTGAGCATATTTTCACAGTCCAATACAGCATGGTAAATTCCTGAATCGGGCATAATTTTCTAGCATATATACAAAAACGCAACACACAAGAATAACACACAGTGTTAGCACACTTAAGTTTCCAGCGCCCAAGTAAGCTCACTCAAAACTAGGTGAGGTATTTCTGCACAGCTTTGCACTGCAATATGGAGTTAGGTTCTCTAAAGAAGCAATAAGCTTTCTGCTGTTTGCATAAAGCACCTTGCTTAGCATCAAGGCTCAGAAGTGAGGCCCCTAGGCACTGCACAAATGAACACAAATAAAAGTAATAATTAAACAGTAGAAACAAAACCCTCTTGTATATTCCTAAAAAACAGAAGTACACTTAGCTGTCTGCCCAGACACATGCTTTCCCTTTTCCCATGATAAAAAAAAAACATACCAGTACAATTCTCTACAATAAAACACAGCGAGAGGAATTGCAACAGAACATAGCTCCACAGTCCTGGGCACCAGAGACAAAGCTCAGCCCAATACCTCTAAGAACTCAAACCTGAAAGAAAACCACATGGTTTAATAGCTCATTCCCATTTCTTTACAACAGTGCAGCCAGAACCAAAGGTAGCAAGGCCACAGCTGACATTAAATCTGGACGTAAGTTTTCTCACAGGTAAAGTTTCTTCAAAGAGAGATGGGTTTAAGTCAGAAACATTTTATCCTGTGAATCGACAAAATCTCAAAAGTGTAAGAGCATTGCTCCAAAGGAAAGCAAAATTTTTTCACACAATAAGTTTCTTTCCC
>NW_010420745.1:2419-5411 GCF_000710305.1 Buceros rhinoceros silvestris
TTCCTGACCATTGCTTCATCAGGAATGTCCCTTTTCCTACATCTTTCTACTAAAAAGGCTTCTTGGAGAACAGTAGTGTGTTTTCCAGATGGAACATCTTGTTTTGTTTCTTTGCTAAAAATAAAAGAAAAAAGAAAAAACAAATCCAACAACGACCCCAAAGCGATAAAAAAAAAATTCCAATTGGAAGAAGCATTCTTGGCAGGAAAAAAAAAATAAGTACCTCAAGCACACAGC
Source organism: Buceros rhinoceros silvestris (assembly GCF_000710305.1). Classification (NCBI taxonomy): domain Eukaryota; kingdom Metazoa; phylum Chordata; class Aves; order Bucerotiformes; family Bucerotidae; genus Buceros; species Buceros rhinoceros. Next base: position 2,657 of record NW_010420745.1, read on the forward strand.
AGAAAAACTGTTGGTTGTTTCACTCTGCTGAAATGTTTTACAAAATCACTTACATCCCTATATGGAATAAAATGTCACAGCAGCTCTTGACACTTCACTTATATTTTACAAATACCTCAGTTAAAAGGTCATGTAAATTTTGCTCTCAGTTCTTCAGAGTGCCCTGGTCTTTCAACAGTATTTTTAAGGTAATTTTCAGATTATGGAGTAAAGTGGATTCCATTTAAAGGACAGGTATTATCATACTGGAGAGTAAAGAGGAAAGGAGATGAATAAGGTTACGTATCACAGATAACGTTTTCAAAATTTCCTACATGAGTTACACATTTAATCCCACGAAATTTTAATGGGACTGAGAAGTCAAATATGACCTAGATGCTGTTCGCATGCTAAGCAGGTAAGTGCATGGAAACCCCTCCAACACACTAGGTACAGACTTCCCCCAGGGCTGCATATTATTCAAAGAAAATATTGTCCACAGATAATCCCTCTCACAATGCACGCAAAGCGTGATGGTACGCAGTGTTATCTACGTCACTGGGTATTACAGACATCATAAACGCACTTCACAGTTTGTCCTGTTTACTTGGGGGTTTTCATGACCGCAGTTCAATTCCTGCTCAAGGCACAAAAGGGAAACACCACTTTTGGAGGTCAAGACATTCAAAGACTTTTAAGGCCCTATTCTTTCAGTAACTACAATCATCTGAAATTAATAAGTGAAATATTAAAAAGAAATCTTCTGTCCAGTTTTCAACATCTGTGGAGATGTCTGGGTTTTTTTCCATCAGCATCTGAGCAGATGGTAAATGAGAACTTCAGGAAGCTTGTAATTTTACCATGCAAGGTATTATCACCCCAAACCTTTAAAAGAAGCTTAAGCACTCTGTAAACCGACTGCGGTACCCTAAAAATGGTCAGGAGGGTCAGTATGAGTAATTTAAGTAGGACAATTTCACAACATTTGTAAGCAAGCTTTCCCTGCTTTTGTTACACAATAAAAGCCATTTCTGACTTTAACATAGAGACTACGCCTTTAAGTATTATGAAGTCATTTCTATTGGTATGGATGACTGACGGAGGATTTACAAATTAGTAATTCCCAAAAGCTGCTTTAAAGCTACACTTCACAGTTCGGATTTTTTTTTTTTTAGTTCAAGCTCCATATTAGAAGAAGGGATTAGTGTCACTGTTATAGAGATTACTGCACATTAGTATAAAGACTTACAGAATTTTGAGTCGGTGCCATTGAAGCAAAGCACTGTGCTGTATGAGAAACTGTTACTGCACTTATAATAGCTCATAATATGTTCAGAAATTCAACAAGTCAGAAAAAATACCAGATAGTTATGTTCATATACTTAAAATAATGCATGCAGTGCTTTACAATTATTTGCTCTTCCATAAACATGGTGGTATTTTGACATTTAAGCAAAAGGACTGTTCTGATTTATTTGCAGATGAAGCTGTATTTTTGTGCTAAATGCTCAGCTACTCTGCCCTACAAACTAAATCATGACATTTGTTCATATATGGTTATTCTTGGATACATGGAAACAAAAAAAAAAAAAAAACCCAAACACAAACCCAACCCAAGAAGTTACTCAGTTAAAAGCTCTCTCCATCTGCCTGGAGTTTTATTAATAACTCATTACCATGGTATCACAGCATCTTAAGGAAAATAAAACAGACAGATAGTTGCTAGGCACTCCAACCTCTAAGGATAAAAGGGAATATTTTTTGAAGAAGAGTGGGAGAAAATGTTTTGGTCTTGTTTCCTTATCACCCTTGAGGGCGAGGCAAAACCAAGAGATGGGCCTCATATTGTGTTCTGAAAGCTGCAAGTAGTGTGGCCATCACTCAATTATGTCAGCCATGACCCAATTCTCCGCACTAGCATTTACATAAAAAAATCAGAAATCCAAGCTGTGAAGGGACAAAACATAAGTAAAAGGGAATAGGATGAAGGAATGCACTGCTCTCTTCGGCACTCCCATTTAACCCTCAGAAGGACTCTTCAACCACGTAACTGTCTCCCCCATTCATACTAACCTAAAATGAGCTGTTTGCCGACATGCACTGAACTCTGTCCTGCAGAAAGGGCTCAAGGATCAGCACAGACTTGCCTTCACTGAGCCCCACAGAGTTATGCTGTAAATACATCTGACAGCAATGGTGGGAAACAGGGAACAATTCAGGGACAAGTCCTCTACCCAGAAGAGTCTCAGCTGTTTCTCACAAGTATTTTCAAAATTACCGAGTTTGAAAAGCGCAACCTGTTACCTAAAGCTAAGAGAGAGTATCTCCCCAAGCCCCTGCCATGTTTAGGCTCTAGAAGGAACAGGCAGCCTGCACGCATCTGTAAACATTATTTGCTTCAATAAGCAATCTGATCTCAAAATATGCTGTAACATCTTCAGAAATCCAATATGGAGAAGCATCACATTTAAATGCGGTAGAACATATACGTCAGACAAAGTTTGTTTGCAGTCCACATCCCCTTTCAAAAAGCACATACTGCAAGGTTGCTTATGTCTGACTGTTGCCACACTAATATTTCAGGAGAGAATGGGACGGGAAAGGAAAAATCTGTAAAAAAATCCTTGCAGACTGGAAAGTATGCAAGCGTGCTTCCTACTTACAAATAATTACATTATTGACTAAACTCGTTATGAGGCCAAAAAGCAACGCAGTCAGAAGTCACAGCTTTAGCTGGTATGCTATTCCACTGAAGTATCTCAGGGGCAGGAATGAT
>NW_010420745.1:5521-19675 GCF_000710305.1 Buceros rhinoceros silvestris
CTTTTCAGAACCACTATGTCTAGTGCCAGGGAGAGACATCCAGATAGGCAAACTACCAGTCTGCCATCTGTGAGAGGTATAGTGTGTGGTTACACTATTTCTGTTGCTTCGCTCTGTTAAGACAAGAAAGCAAACAGGGTTAGAAAAAAGCCATGGGATGTGGCAGATTCATCTCCAGTGCCATCTCCTTAAAGTCCCAGCGCTCATTACTTTCTTCACGCAAGGTTAACCCACCAAAAAGATTATGCAGCTCAAGGCGGAGAAAGGACAAGAAACACCAGAGAAGCTTCTTTCCTACTGAAGTGCCGGCACATCACAAAGTGCCACAAGCAGCAGGTCTTTTTCACTCCCCCAGAGATGCTGCCATAACTCAGACTTCCCTCTAATAATGGCCTTCACTCCTGCCTGCTGTGTATTCAATCTTTTAGAAGAAAGGAAATTGTCCTTTATCACATCCTTTTCACACTCATGTTACTACATACTAAAGCAGAAGTCTGTCACCTCCATCAAGCATAAGATGCTGTATTTTGGTCTTTCAGATAGCCTCATGTTAAATTTCTTACAGTTACAAGAAAAGTTAAGCACGGGGGAGACTGTTACCCTTGTCCTTCAGTTGCTTGGCTAATTTTTACAAGCCACAACAAGCTAGAATATCTTTTTCTTTTTTGCTAGATGGTTTTACCTCTGAGAAGGCAATGATTCTTGCAACATGAAGTTGTGTGCTACTTACGGTCCTCCTTTTAGGGTGAAAAAGAAGCAGAGGTCAACGTAAAAAATGTCAGGAAACAACAAAACAATCACCCTGATTTACCCCTGCCTGTCAGGCCAGGTGTAATTTATCTCTCTCTGTACCCAGAACATATACAACTAGTTCGGTTTTCTAGAACTGCAATTGTTGATTGATGAGTCATCTTTCCTGTATATTTTTTTAAGTGATCTTGGCATTGTTCCTTGAAATTCCTCTCTGGTTATGTAATGGAAATTTTGACCTCATACTCTAGTTTCTTTAACATCACAGATACTGAGATTGTGAGTTTAGGAAGACCAAACACTTGAACAAAGGATGCAATGAAAAAAATCTGTTGCTTAAAAAGAAAGCAAGCTGTACTAAATAAATTCTCAAGTAAATATTTAGCTGTATGGCCATTAGGTTATGTTCCTAATAATAAAGCAACTCATTTATCATAATTAAAAATTCACAGGGGAAGGGGGTTGCTTCCCTCTTTCCTCTCCCAAAACTGCTCATGAGGCCAAGTTGTTGGCAAGTGAAACTTGGCATAAATCAAATTTCAGTTTTTTCCTTTTAATTAGTGACTCCCCATATTACGGTTTTGAAAACATACTGCATTTAGTAGTCAGAAAACAAAAAGTAGAAAAATGTAAACTAGAAAAGAGTAGAAAGGAAGAAAGAAACCAAAAGCACCAAATGATTCATCCAAGAGACAGAATTATCGCGCAGGGTAGTGTAACACTTTTCAGATTGTAAGCAGTAAAATGAAGGACTTCTCAGCTCCCTCTCCTTTCTTCTTTTGGGGCCAACGTGGAAAGCACATGGTAGGCCAAATTTCTCAGATATGCTAAGTTCAAAATACATGACGAAGATCTTGAAATTTTGCACTGCCTTAGCCCCACAAGAAAAAATAAGGTAGATCTAATCAAGATAGATCAAGAATCAAAACGGAACACATTTGTGAACTACACTGATTTACCTAAAGTGTCACTTAATAAATAGAAAAGAAATCCTTCAATCCACTCAGTCTGCATTCAGCTGGCAAGAAAACCTCCCAGTGCTCAGAAACAGACAGATGCCACTAGCACCTGCTGGAGCCTCTAACCAGTAATTACAATCAGCCAGTTACAATCATCACAGCAAACTAAATCTAAGAAGTGGCACATTCATGACTCACGAAGACTAAGCCTACTTAAAATGACTTGACATTCATGCCTATCTGCCAGATGTTAAGTGGGCTAGCCATGGAACATCACAACATGAGCTTCAAACTACGCATTCTTGGAAAAACTGTAAATGAGAACACCATTATGGGCTCTGGTAATTCTTCATGGTCATGTCAAAGGGCATCCCACCCATGTTTAGCCTGCATCATCAACCAGCTTTCATTCAGGCTAATCAAAGGGGACAGAGTATTTGGAAATGTAGAAATGTGGATGGGCAATTCATCCCCATCAATGCAGCACTTTGAATGGAAACTGTACCCAACAATAAAGAAGCTCTGACCACAGAGGTTAGGATATGTGACTGTGCTGCTGACACCTCACGCAGCCTTGCAGCTGCTTTGAAACTCAGGACTGTCAGTCCTCAATCTGTTGTGATGACAGAGTGAGTTAATGTAACTTGTACAGATGTGATGACCAACTGGTAAGATTTCCAACACAACTTGTGATAAGATGCTACTGAAAAAAAAATCAACGGGTAATCATATTCCCAGCTCTTGTCATAACCTTATTGAAATTGAATTCCCCAAAAAGACAGCATTTGGAGGAGGGGAAGGAAGACAGCCAATTAACTTGTTTTTTACCTCTCCAGTCTCAGCAATAAAACAGCTGGCAAAACCCATTGTTATATGAAAGAAAACCAACCAAAATCAAACCTTCAAATTTCCATGTAGAGAAGGTCTATGAAAAAAAACTAGCTAAAGCTCTCTGAGAAAAGGTAATAACCAAGGTGAAACTGTCTTCATGTACATTAACGGCTCAGAGATGGCTGTAGATTAGTAAAATAATGCCTGTGTCCTAGATTGAAATTCAGAGAATGTATATACAAGGTAGTACAGACTCCCTTACTCACAGTCATTAGTGGATGCAGGAGAGAAATGGCCAGAAGTTTCCTTATTACACTGATCGATACAATTTAAGTAAAGCATTTCAAAATTCTCCAAATAATTTTCTTCAGCTTCATAGGCAAATATTCACTATTCAAATGTAAGTCTTATACTGGGGGAGGGGGATGCCTATTCTAGAGAAGAATGCGCAAACATCTTAAGCAAAATTAGGCAGAACACAGGGGAAACACATTTAGCATCTGTGTAGTTACTTGAGCTGCTAGGGAAACTTCCACCAGATGTTCCCTGATGTTACCTCAGCTGCCTCCCAAACCATCATCACATCTGTGCTCTTCCTTACTCAATAGCAGTGTTATTAACTGGAACCATACATAGCTCACTCCTGGGAGAAACCTTAATACATCACTTCTAAGTCGGCCAAGTGCCACACCTCTTATTAGAAACCGAAAAGCTCAATAAATGCAATGTGCTAAACCCAGTAACAGGTTATGCAAACGGAACAGGAAATAAATGTCCTTCTCAATCTTCTCTCTGTCAGGGGAAAATTCAGCAAATAGCCAAACAGCCTCATTTTTACACACCAGTAGTACTTTCCAACTGACTATGTGAGGCTACATTTTAAATACTTCCATCCACTTCATAAATAATGTTGCACATCTAGGGGAGTAACCTTCTAACTGCACAATCACTAAAACATCTGAGGTCTGTGATTACACAGAAAAGGAGAAAAGTAGCTGGACCAGAGAATCCTGACACTGAAAATGAGAAGGACTTGAGCACAGAGGAGAGATAAAAATGGGTTTCCCTTTACAGTGATGATTGTGTTATGTGTAAGTGTACTTGATTTAACTTGGGTAACGATGAGAACGCTACAGCTGAAACTATCAGAAACCCGCAGCAGAAACATGTCGAGAAGCAGCAATTTCTCTAAAATAAATTTATGCTGACTTCACATTCATCCTCATCAACCCTCCTCTGCATTAAAGCCACTAACAGTAGAGGTTCATGGACTGGTGGGAGATGAAGGATCTCTATCTCCCTGGGAGGAAAGAGAAACACACAGCATGGGATCCTGAGTAGGAGCTGGCCTGAGGGTTGGGCCAAAGGGTGGCCTGACACTGATGAGGAAAAAGGTTTGGGAGGTACAGGGAAGAAGCATGTGTTTCTACTAAGATACTACTAGTATTATCAAGGAAGAAAAATAAATAGGGAAGAGGTGAGTTGTCAAACTGTATCTTCACCTCAAATGTAAACAGCACAGAGCACTAAGGAGAGACAATGGCAGATGCTTACTGCTCAATGAAGCAGACCTATTGTGCTCATTCTAAATGCAGGTTTTAACAGTTTTGAGAAATCATCTTCAAATGTCTATACTTTAATAAATGAAGAAAACTAAACCCTAAATTTCTTAACAATTGCTGTCTGTTCTTTATCATGCAAGAAATTGCTTCTGAACTAATGTTCCAACATCCTAGAAGAACTCCTTTTTAAGGAAGTATGCTACCCACAAAAAGTAATGTGAAAACTCTATAATCACATGATTGAATTATGTGAAATTCTCAAGTTATTTTATATATAAGGAATACAATCATCTATTCCAAAGTATTACTGGATGTGAAGACATTTTTCAAAACCATAAGGACTGAAATGGCAACACAAATAATGATCCACAGAAATTACCACTATCAGTGAGGGAAAAGGGAAGAAAAACCATCATTATTAAACACGCCTTTTTATCAGGGAGAATAATATCCTCCCACAAGGCTTTCCTTATATACTTAGTACTGAAATGATCTTCTGTTGTTCAGTCACTGAAAATCCCCTCTGCTTATCACCACTGTTTTTTCAGGATTTAATTACACATGGCAAAAGTGGAAATATTGCACTCGTATCCATGAGAAATAAAAATAAAAAAAAGAAATAAAAAGACCACACAAATCAAAACTTCTTAATCTAATGTTTTCTATTCTAGAATTTAAAAAATTATCCTAATTTTACACACAAGCAACATATAGTATCTATGTATGATCTAAAAGAATCCAAAAAGAGGTATCCTTGTGAGACTGCTAATGTAGTGCAGTTAATCTATTATTCTCAATGATCATTATTTTAAAAATATATAGGGAAGTAATAATTATTGCAAACTCTCTCAAGTTATTCTCCAGACTTCTTACTTTCAGTTCAAATAATTTTTCTAGTTATTTTTCTAGGTATGTTGCACTACACTATTCTATGTAATGCAGAGAAAAATGCAAGGGGGGCATCCAAAAAGCAAAAAATGTACTAACTCATGTGACCCCAAGCAAATCACTTAGTCACATTCCCACGAAAAATGGAGAAGGCTCCAGACTCTGAAAAAATTACTGTCAGACCAAAAAATGTTTACAGAGCAGCTTGCAATCATCAAACAGAGGGCTCTGCAAATGGAAAGTATTACAGCACATGGTATGTTCTAGCCATGAGTTTTAAAAAAACCAGCAAGAACAGAAAAAAAGAAGTTTGCGATCATGAATAGGCACATGTTCCAAACAGAAATGAAACTCCTGTTGCTTGGGTATATCTCTGATTTTTCATTACTTGTACTTGATAAAGACTAGGTCATGGAACAAGAAGAATAAATCAGAAGTTCATACATACAGGATCATATGAAAGCTGTTGAAATACTTCATAAACTCCACGCACGACAAGGTTCTTGGAAAGACGCAGTATATTACTAGAATTAATTTGTATAGAGCTAAAAGGCAAATTTCCAGGTACCAAAGCCCTCCTTCAGGTTTCTGTCAACTTTGTAAAGTAATGGATAAAAGGAAAAGAAGCACTTTTCATAAAATGGCAAGATGCAGAAGGGAAAAACCAACTTGTGTCAGGTCAGGATGCAATGAAGCACATACAAACCCTTGATGTGACAGATGGAATAAGAAGCCCTTGGCTTTGATTTGCACATGAGAAATCAAGACACAGTGGTGTTTATTTGCAGGAAGGGAGAGAGCGTCACCATCTGAAAGGAACCCAGTAAATTTTCTCCTCCTGTTTGGGCTGGCTGGTAAGGTTTGGATGAAGGCATGAAGAAACCAAAGGTCACTATTTCCTAGCAAAATGCTTGTTCCATCCAAATGACTGTTCCCCATGGAGAAGGCAGTGGCAGAGTTTGCATTAGCTTCTCCTGCAACATATCAGTTCCAAATGCAAAGACTCAGCAGTAGGAATAAAAAGAACTTTAATGCCTATTAAGGCTCAAGCTGTAAGCATATGACAATTCACTGATAAAAGCAAATCCTATTTTATACTGGCCAGTGTTATGGACAGCAATTACGGCTAAGAACAATGCTAGCTAAAGCAAGCATGTCGTGGAAAAAAAAAAGAAAATACGATAAGGAAATAAGAGACAAAGATACAATTTTGTCTTTAATATCTACATAAAGTAGGGGTACTCAGTTTTTCAAGAAGCTACTAAAGGAACAACCTGAAATTATTTGTATTTTTAAAGGGTCACTTTTGCTTTTGATTCTCTTGCTTTAAACCAAGCAAACAAGCCAATAAAAACTAAGAAAATGGGATTATGCAGCATAAAAGAAGGGTAAAGACATTTTGCTACCCTCATCTGCCTCCACCTGAAAGAATAACACAAAACTAAGGAAGAAATACCTTTGTTGATTACAAAGGCACCGCATAAAACCAACTCAACACACATTGTTTCCAAATGCACAGCATAAGCAAAGCAAAAGCCTACTAAATCTCCCATAATTATCTTTTTCTTTAAAAATTAAAAATGAAAATAATCACCTATACCCTTCATTCAACGTGTAAATCTAAATAGACAGAGAACAGAAATAAGCATTTCCTCTCCATGTGTGAAATTCATGATTAGCCTGAACAATTAAAAGCAGAGTGCCTAACACCCATTGATTTCTCCAAGCACTTATCCATAATGCATGCCTGGCAGTGGTTTCAAAGGAAATCCGGATTAAATAATCTGATTCAGATGTGAAAAGACTGACAATAAACAGGATTTTAGCACCGCTCAGTCATAAAACAGCAAGCTTCAGTACTGCATGTCCACATTAGGGAAAATGAAACTGTTTCTTCCGAGGACAACATGCTGCGTGTTTTACTCACGAGCCCTGCAATGAAAACCAGGGGAAATTTGTTTTTCTGATTTCCCTCGTTCCATCAACATTTAAGAGCAGACATACGTAATACAGCGTAACTACTAAAAAATCCTAACTGGTCTTTTAAAGTATTTTTAAATTATTTTTTTAATTACCCATTTTTATAACTTTTAATAAAGGCATTTTATGATGTTGTCATTCTTAATGAACGACAGCAGAACTGCAGACAAAGCCATAAAAGGCTTTTCTCAAAGATCACTAAGCAGACTGGATGGCCTCTGATCAATGCAAAAGCCACTCACAAAAGCCACTCGGCCATCGCAAGCATGTCATAATGCTGACATAAATGATAGGTCTACTCATGGTAAGGAGGCAGCTACAGAGCTCTGGGAAAAAAACATGAAGCACAGTGACTTCTTCCACATTTTATAAGGGCTTTCTTTATCTCCCTACAGGAAAGGGTCTTTTGGTAGTTTCCATAATCACTAATTGTTCTGTCATATGGATAAAAGAACAAATACAGTAATTGGACTCACCACATTTCTGGAGTCTTCTATGTTATTGTGGACAGATGAACTTCTCAAATGCAAGTATATATGACAATACACCACTAGCAGATGGTGGTTATAAAATGTGTATGAGGGATGCTTGGATGTGCTTAGTCACACTGTTCACAAGAAAAGACAGATTACTGTGGACACATTGCCACAAGGAAGCATAATTTCCAGAATTCCAAGTTGAAAATAGATTTCAGAATAAAATGCTGAAAACAGCGAGATGTGTGGGGGGAAAAAAGTGTGACTGTATGCTTGCCTGGTTCCTGTACTCTTTCTGTGGCTAATGGCTACGGCTAGTGACAAGATAGAGAGCTAGGTGGACACTGGCCAGATCTAGGGCCACATCTAAAGAAACGATAGCCTTTCTTAGACAGCTTAATCACATTACTGATGGTGTGACCTTTTTATCAGTTAATTATTTGATAGCAGTTATTTTATTGTTAATGGATGTGGTTTATGCAAATATTATCCACTACAGATACAGATTTTTGAATTACTCTAAATTACAGTGCTGTAATTGGTCGGTTGACATGAAACTTGAGTAGTTCAGGAATTTCCAGAGGCACAATGCCTGGAGCCAGAGTTTAATTTCAGCTCTGAAGCAGATTCTCTCTGCACCTTTAGGCTACTCATCTCCTTTTCCTCCTCTCTAACTTGCTTCCCAGGATGGTGCTAGAGGATTAATTTGTGCATGTGAATCATCTTAGCATTGCCTCCTGAATTCCAGATAGAGCCAGTAATGAGCCAAAGTTCTACTCAGGCAAAACTGTAGCTGCATTTGAGGAAAAGCACAACTTCCACTATGACATTCATAAGTGATCTTGCAAAACACCAGTTTTTAATCTCTGTTAACACTCTATTTTCAATCTCTGCCAGCAAGTGCAGCAGTCTGCCTTTAAGTGTGCAGCTACTTAGGCTGTGAAGCTTTCACACAGCCTGCACTCTGACCTGTGGCATCATACTTCTCTGCTAACCATGTTCAAATTAGCAAAGATACAGCAGTCAGATGATAATCTATGTGTACCTGCCTTCTAAACCCCCAGATGAAGAGCAGACACCATCACTGTTTGTGAGCATGCATCCTCTGCCAGGTGTCATCTCTAGTCAGAGGGTATTTACCCTCTGACCCACCTTATCTTTACCCACCACCACAGGGCAGGTCAACACCGCTCAAGCCAGTGAACTGCTTGCATGATCACCCCAAACAGGTTAGCTCAGAGGAGTTCCTTCAGCTTTTTTGCTTGAGCCTGCTTCTTCTCACTGAAACACACCAGAATAAAAACTGCAGCTGAGAAAAAGGAAATGAGAGGATAGAGGAATATCACAAGAAATGTGTGGTATGTTCTGGTATGTGACCACCACACCATTAATCAATGCCAAAGGACTTGTTCAAATTACCCGCCTGCCACACGTGTTCCTCCCTGTGCCTTCTCATCATTCACATGACTTCACATTCATGCGACTCCTTGTGCACCAGATTTTATCATCTCCATTTCTCTGTTCAATACTTTTGTATGCTGTGATCCTAGTCATTTTTTGCAGTCAGTATCAAGAAAATAATTTCAGGCATGTGTTTTTTAAGAGACTGGGTTTTTATGTGACATTAAACAGCTTTACATTGTAGAACAAAAGGCAAAGGAAGCTACTGGAAGTACTGTAACTAGAAAGTACAATTACTTTCCATCTGGTGACCTCCTAACAATTCCAGAGGTATCACAGAAGGCATGTTCCTGTCCCAACTCCCCGTTTAGTTTCTCACAACAGTCATAACCAGCCTCTTATCTTGTTCAGCCATTAGGATCACTTCATCATGCACTGCAAGCTAAAGATCCTCACTGAGTAATTTCAAACCTGTAACTTCAGAGTTGTGAGACAGCTTGTGGGTGAACGTCCAGTTTTAATGACAAGTCATAAAGTGCTGGAAAAGCTGTTATGCCTCTCAGAGGCAAGCTGTTCCTCTAAGTTTCAAGACCAGTTTCAGCAAGTAAGCATCAGGAAAACTCTGCCAAAAAAAAAACCAACAGCATTTATTACTCAGAAAAGAATTAAACTGCTGTCAGTTGTATGCTCCTCAAGGTCTGCCTGTTTCTGTTGCAGTACCAAGTACATTCCCAGATCCATTAAAGAAAATGAGGACAAAACCAATGTATGTGCATGCATGTGCCAAGACGCACACACAGTGGATGATAGACACTCCACTCAAATCTCACGGCAAGATCCATTTCAACTAACTGCTAATTACCATCCTGGAAAAGATACTATATTCAGATTTTGTAATTGATACAATCAAAGACATATTTGCATTGTTAATGCAAGACTAAACACGAGCATCTCATTACTGAATTATCTGAAATTTACCACTTATTTTCATCAAAACAAAACAGGTGGTCTGCTCATCACCTAGAGCTGGCTGTTCTCAGAGATTTCAGCCACTGTAAAATGCTTCTCAGAGGGTTACAATCAACGAGAGGTGAAAACTCATTGAATGTTAAACTTTATTAAATTTCCATTGATATTATGTTACAATCAAGACATTCCAGGCCCCTTGTTACTGAGTGCAAACCAGAGGCCTGAATACTCAAAGGATTAAGACTTTCATCTTATTCTAAACAGTTAAATTTGTTTTCAGTTGGCAACTCTGACAGGTCAAAACAAGCAAATTAATATGTATTGTTTTAAACTGAACTCAGACATCAATTTTTTCCCCTATACATTCCATTCGTTAGCAAACTCACGCGTTACTTTCTATCCATTTATGTTCACTGGTGCTGAAATGCAGAAAGAATATGAACTCCTTTCCCCTTTCCACCCCAAGCAGTATTCTCTCTAACCTTTAGTAGCTAAACTGAAACTAGTTTTAGGATGACTAAAAGCGGTTACACATCTAAAAAAAATGTTAGTCAACAACCGATAATATTAAAAATGAGATACTCATTGGAGAATACCCTTATAAAAAAAAAAACCAACCAAACCAAAAAACTCTAAGAAATCTCATGGCTTTTAACGAGTATTTTAAGCTGCAATCTAGTTTATATGCACAATTCATAGCATAGAAACTGAGTCAGCTGCTATGTAGACAAGGCTCCTCATGAGAAGTATAGATTTGCAATGACTCAGTGTGCATTGTTCCCAACCGCCAGGAGCCTGAAACACTGCAATCAGTACCAAGGGCGGGTCACTGAGTCTTCCCTCTAAAATCCACATGAAGCCATTTTCACCTTCCCCTCCCACTCAGAAATTCTCCCTACTGCTCTGTTAGAAAATGGAGTCTGCCTTTCTCTGCCACAGCTACTGCCTCCCAAACACAACTCCCATCTTTGATATCTACGCGTAATTTACTGCCTCCAAGTCATTCGTCTTGTTCCCTTTGGAGTTTGTCATAAGGCTCTGTTCTAGCCTAAAGTAGTCTTGACACCTCCACAGAAAGACTCCCTCGCCCCGAAATGTCTTTTCTTTTCTTAACGTGCTAGAAGAGGTTGGCAGGGGGGACTATGCTCTGACCTAGCTTTCAGTCCTCCCTTCCTCCACACCCTGCTGTGCATTGTGCCTTTGCCTGCAAGTCCAGATCACAGATACTGGCAGGAAGGGATGCTGCTCACTTCTGCAAAAGTGAGACCTCCTCCGTAAGGAAATGCACAAACCCTCCCATGAAAAGCCTTCCTTTTGCATTTGAAACAGATCAGGGTTTAACTAAAGGCAAAGTTTCCTATTCAAATTGGGACAAGCAGAAAATGCAACACATAAGAGTAAAAACTCATGTGCCTGAGAGTTTCTGTTCCTAGTAATACTTATTACCTGCAGCAACAGGCAGTGCAGATCCTGCCCTTCCCCCCATCTCCTTCCCTGCCTTCCTCCCCTTTTTTTCTTTTTCTTCAATTAAAGCATCAAAAGAAAACTAAGACCTTTGAGAAACATAAATGAAGCATTCCTACTCTGGAATGGCATCAGCATCTGGACACCTGGCAAAACATAGTTCAATAACTACTGTATCTATTTCTCAACACCCCTGACATGAATATTCTTGCCTTTCCTCTTATTTACCAACAACATTTAAAACCAGGAGTGTTCAGAAGTCCATTTCAATGGTTTTTGTTCTGGTTACATTACAGCAAATTGCTTTGATCTGGGGGAGGGAGGAGGAGGGGAGCAGAGAACATTTTAGGTTCACAAAGCCAAAAGCCAAGATGCACAAAACTGAAACATTCCAAAGTTAAAAATAATTGTCTTTAAACTGCAAGAGCAGAGCTGTAATTTTGAGCAGTACAGCATGACATCATGGTTTATACGGGGCCAGCTCAATAAATCAAACTGTGCCTAATTAGAGATCCTACTGCAAATCTACATTATTTGGACAAATAATTAAAACAGGACTGTCCATAACACAAGCCAGATATGTTTACTAAAATATGTTCTTTTCAAACTTTTAAGTTCATTACTGCTTACAAAGCTTTCACATTTAGTAAATTATAGAACCCTAAGCTTTTATTTTAGGCTGACTTCACTTTCAAGGAATTCTTCAATTAACTTTACATTGCTTTAAGCTCTTCATCCAATGAGAAAACAATCTGTGGTTTCTTATTTTTTCCAGTGCCAATGGCTGCCCTCCACGTTTGACTTGCAGACTTACTGTCTTTTTAGAGCCAGGGTCTGTTTGTCTAAAACCAGCCTAGTTGTCATAGCATCTGACAAGTCCTCTGTAAAAGGAGAACAAAACTTTGAAGTGGTTAAACGGCTAAGAATAATGAAGGTTGTTCTCATAATCTTAACAGATGAGTGCCAAATTTAAAGAACGGTCAGCAATAAACCAAGAGCTAAAAGCCCTGACTACCTGAGTTGTCCTTCTTTCCTACCTATCCCAATTTTTAATTTTCCACTTTCTACTTTCTCTTATCAGCTGTTTTTCTAAAACGTGTGCCTTTTCTCAAATCTAGAAACTATGACATGCTCAAACATTTACAGCCTAAGAAAACCTACTGCTATCAATCAGTACTATCTGCAGATAGTTGTTACACCTCTGGAATTGTTGGAAATGTTGTGGAGACTTTGATTATCAGTTACTGGGTAGATAATGTTAAATCAAGAGACAAAGAGTTTAATAAAAATCATAAGCTGAACAAAAGGGTCAGGATTCATTCCTGAACTGCACATTTTTCCTCCTGGAGCTTGAGAGATTTGTATGTAATTTTTTCATCCCAGACTAAAAAAGAGGGGAGAGTGGGCAGCTTTCCTTCCTTTTCCCTTCTGATGTTTGATTTGCTAAATGGACTCACATACGGAGGATTAGAACTGTAAAGACAACGACTGAGGAGGAAAGTGTTTGACACTGTTAACAAAAAGTACTATACAAAAATGAGAAGTATGTCTACCAGTGCAGTAGTATGGTGCCCAAATGATTTTCTTCTATAGAATGTTAACCAAGCACAGAGATGGAGAAAGTAACATTCACTTCTTAATATACAGATTTTAGATAAAATTATCCAGAGGGTTTTAAAGGAATCAAAGCACATTAAATATTATATGCACTGCATAACAATGTTTATAAAGAGATGGCAAATGTACCGCCCTCAACCACAGTCACCATGATCAGCATATCATTAAATAGGAACACACCTTTCGGACCTCCATTTGAGTTCTTACAATAAAAATGAATTGGACTTGTAAATTAATACTTTTTTTTAAATTTAAGACTGTATTTAGGGACAGAAATATTACGACTGACCACTAAGCACAAGTGTTTGGAGCCACAGCCATTCCAATTCCCTTCCATTCTCAGTGTGCGGCAACAGATTTCTCAAGATAAAAAAATCCCGTAATTATTTGCACATTATTCTGAAAACAACAGTGAAAATTAAGAAAGCAGCCTTCCCAAAAAAGTATCTATTTTTGCAATGTGTGCTTTAAAAGCACAATGCTTACGTAATGAAATACTTCAGTTCTCTTGTGTAAACTTGTACAGATTGTTTGCTATTGATCTTCTGAGTCATATTTTGGCAGTAAACTGGTATCCTTGTAGAAAATGTAAGTACTACAGACCAAGTGATGTAATCTACATCTATTTTTAACTAATTTTTACTACCTTTTTTTTTTAAAGAGTAGAAGTCAGGAAAGGATATGAAAATCAAAGACAGGCAAAACAACGCAGAATATCTGTAGTTAAATTTATATCTCAAAATAAATAACCTAGACTCCATACTTCAATTTTTTTCCCCAGATTATGAGGCTTGTGACAATGAAAACTTTCAGAAGAGCTACATTTGTTTGTAGGAAAATGGCTCTTTTAAGACACAGGACAGAACTCAGAGGAAAGAAAGTAGCGTTTCTACCATGTAGGACTACAAACTACTTTAACTGAATGATGAAGTGATTGTAAAACCAGAGCAAAAAATGATCTCAGGGAAGTGAAAACTACATATATTTTTCCTAGCAGATTCTTCTTTCCTCCCTGCCCCCAAGCTATTGTCTATTCAGAAAAGAAATAAAATAATAAAAATGTGCCACTCTAAGGAGGCCATCTGTACGGCCCAGGCTTGTGATGTGTGTGCAGTACCTGCACACGTACTGCATGCTGATGCAACATTCCCCCTCTACTTCTGTTGTGGGCCAGAGGAGGTGCCACAATGTCCAGGTTTATGGTCCTTTGTGGAGTATAAAACACAGCATGGCAGTTTGAACAGAAGCAGGAAGAGC
>NW_010420745.1:19762-47387 GCF_000710305.1 Buceros rhinoceros silvestris
CGTATAGAGGAGGGTAGCTGACAGAGAACGTAATGCAATGCTCTTTACTGGTAATGAAAGCTTTGTTCACTGTCAAACTCTCAAATGTGGTAAATCTTTGACCAACAAGAGAGATTGTCAGGAAAGGACAACAGCAAGGGAAAAAGTGCATGAACATGAGTGTGTGCGCAGTAGATGGAACGTGTGCTTCCCCTGTTCCTCCTCTTAAGTTTTTCCCATCAGCTGAGAACCCCTACTCAGGGGCTCGAATCTCTTCCAAGTCTTGTTACCCTAAAAATAAAAACATGGTCAAGACCAGTATGTAGAGAACAACTGGAGGAATCCTACCCTTTAAATCCTAGGTCAATGTTTCCTTACCTCTTTGAAGCAGAGACTCAGTGATGCCATCATTTTTGTACCTTTTCTTTACTCTTATTGCCACCAGTGTCACAGCCACTCTATTCCTCCCCGCCTCCTCATCATGCTGCCTCCCACCTCTTCCTCATTGCCAGTTGAGAATCAGTTGTGTGGGCAGCAGTCAAAATGAGGACGAACACCATGCACCCACTTCTGGGCAACTATGAGCTTTGTCTTTTGGAATACAGTATCTCAAACTCCAGCGTTCATCTGAGAACATCACCAATAGCCTTTCAGATGGAATAGCAAGAAAGAAGCATATTTAATTAAGATTTGCCCAACTTGTATTGACTTTATTAGAAGCTGAAACCCACGTAAAATCTGTTTGAATAATAAGCCCAAGATTTTTGCCTTACATTACACAAAGAATCAGACTACATGGCTACAGAAAGTCCTTCTGACTAAGTTCTAACGATACAGATGCCAGATAATTTTAAAGATCAGAATTATTTCCTACTATGAATTACACTATTTCTTGATTTAGTTTCAGTCTTCTAAAGACAGACAAAATCCAAAGGAATATTATGCACACAGCAGCCCAGAGTCTGCCTTTAGATACTGTCTGAATTACATACTTCTTTGACCAAGGAGATAGCAATACCTCTGTTTCTATTAAGTCTCTATTACGAGTCACAGAATTCAAATTGTTGATTTTGAGCATTACCTCATGCCTAGGCCTCTTATAGATTAATTAAAACTGTATACGTATAGGAAAAAGAACAAAAAAGCAGAACTGCAATACTGTGAACCAAGCGTGTCCCTCATAAAAGAAATGGGCTGCTGTTCTCAACTCCTTTCCATAGATTGATTGTGAACTGTTACCAGACAAGATCTCCTTTTTCAAGCTTCCAGCAACTGGCACACATGTCTAATGCACAGGAAGTCATATTTATAGTTGCATTACTCCTCACAATATACCAATTCTCTTCTAATTAGAAGTTGTCTCTAGGCCTGCTAAATGAAAGATCTTTTTCCTTGGGATGACAGCTTTTAACAGGAAGCTTCCAAATCTACAGTTAGTGATGGCTGTGGGGGGAAAAACAGAGTCCAGTACAGCCCCCACATCACTATTAGTCAGTAAGGACATATCAGACTTCGTTTTTTTAAAAAAAACAAACAACTCTGGAATTCTAGTATTGCAACCTTTAACAACTATTCTGTCAAAACGTGACTTAATTTACAATATGTGTTTAACCTACCTACTTTTTGCTATCTAGCTTTAAAGTCTTCTTGGGTATAGATAGATAAAGAGCTTACTACTACACAAACTTTGGTATATACTTGAGCAGGCCTTTGAGCATGCAGATATTCCACGGGAAACCTGAAGCAGTGCACCCTGCTTCATTAAAGGAAAACCTATTTCAAACTTCTTCAAACTACTGCAGGTCACAGATAATAACTTGCTTGTGTGTTTGTACTATCAACTCTGCATAGAGAAAATTAAGAAAAAAACCCAAACACTTACATGAAATTTTCAAATTCTCTCCCAGAAACCATGTCAGAGTATTTAAAAGGGCACAGCACTAACCTTGGCCAAGGATTCCCCCTCCTCCCTTACATATAGAGAAAAAGGAATATCATTTTTTAAGGAAGATAGATAGAAAAAGAGATTAACACTTTACCAAAGGAGAAACTCTTCAAAAGCAAAAAAAAAAAAAAAAAAAAAAAAAAAAAAAAAAAATCACTACAAAATTTGTTCTTACCTAAAATTGAAAGAAAAGAGAAAAGAAAAAGTATGATTAAGAATCATCCCTTGGAGCATTGCACCTTCAAAAACACAAAGAATTCCCAAACAACATTTTACAGACATCATGACAGTGTGGAATACATCTAAAGAAAACAAGCTACACTAGAACAGGAAATGGCAATTTCTTTGAAACAATAATTAACCTTAAGAAGGAAACCACCTCTAATACAAACAAACAAGTAATAAAGGAAACTGTTTTACCACAGGGAAACCTGTCTTAAAGCAGCAGAACAAAGGAATATAAAACATTTGCCAGAAGTGATGGGTCTCTAAAGAAAAATCGAAGCCATCCTGTAGTAAGGATCATGCACATGCACTTAAAATTGTATTCAGGGTTTCAAAGGGGAGGCTAGACCACAGAAATTCAGGAACTTTTAATTAGAGTACTTCAATCTGAACTGAATGTAATCTCATTCTGCTGGGGCTTACATATCATCAGGAAGAGTTTGAAGGCTATCTAGGCAGGCTAAATTGCTTTTATAATCATCGCTATCAATAACCAATCCTTGTCATTTATAACTAACTGCAGTCATAGCAAGCACCTTGGTGATAATGCCATTATCTTAATTGGTAATCAGAAATAGGAAAACATGAAAAATGAAGATGACAATTTTAAAATTTTTCATGAGAAACACACATACAAAATTGAAAACAGCTTTAAATTTTGGAATTTAAAATCATTACTTTTTATATAAAAACTCATTCTCAAATCTTAAGAATCAACTTTTGCTTCCTTTTACTGCTTGCAATTCTTAAATAGTTGCAAGTGAGCAGTAGTCCTTCTGTATTTACTGATATTCCAGTGGGAGAAAAGAAGTTCACAGGGATGTAAGAAAGCTGTAACAAAAATAAATACTAAAAACAGAAACAATATTTATTTCAAATGTTAAGTCAACTATCTGCAAGTAACAGCCTTCCAGACTGTCCATATTTGTTATTGTTTATTATACGGGTGCCCAGTGTAATATTTGTGGTTTCCAGTATTTTGGCAACTAGAACATACACAGTAAAGCTAGCAACACAACAAACGCTTAGCAAAGACAACAACCATAATTTGATTTAAAAAAAACAAAACCAAAGAAACACAGAATGGAGCAAGCAGCTCAAACAGTTGAACCATACAGGAACCAACCATATAGTTGAACCAACGTTGCTGTGTCCTGTGAGGATTTGTAAAACCTTCAGTAGGTCCACAGGCTCATGCTAAGATCTTTCTCTTCTACCTGTGAAGCCATTCTCACAGCATTTATTGAAAATTATAATCAAAACCTCTTTCTCTCAACTAGTCCATCCCCATCACTGGGAATGACTGTCAGACAGACCAATTAAAGTCCTTTTTCCCTGGAACAAGCCAATGAGAGAAGTGCTAGATCCAGTATTTTTACACAGATGATTCACTCCATTTTTACCAAGTAGCATTTAACTATGAACTTTCCTGTGCTCCAAACCAGCTTCTTAACACTACAGCAGTGTTAACTTTTGTGACTTCTTGTTATCTTTCGCACACGTTTAGGAGGGTCACTCCAAGAGAAAAACCTTTATTTGATGGCAAATCAGAGCCACAGTCAGCAAATTTCAACATTTACCTACAAGGAGATTTTAGTAAAGTCAGAAATGGAAAACATTTGTTATGGAGATCTGAAACACAAATACACCACCTGTGCCGCCTCATCCTCAAAAAGTGAGTTTTTTCCTATATCCCCTAATGGCATTTGGGAAATGGAAATTTCCAAAGCTAGACAAGTGGTGGAAAATAATATGCACAAATTAAGAATATCAAAGAGTTGCACTAAGGAAGCTTGAGAGATTATCTCTGGAAACACATTCTCAAATGGAAAAATGGCGGCAGCAGCAATCATGGGAGATGAAAGAAAGTCAGGCCTATCTAAAACCAAGACAAACCTCTCAATTCCCAGGAGAAAACTTACACCAAGAATGAAGATCGCTGATTGTCAAATTATGCACTTTTCTCACACTGTTAAACCAAAGGGCAACAGTACATTGAGAAACCCTCTGCATTACCCTGTAGCTATCCACCTACTTGAGCTCATTAAGGGCTCCCAGGCACCTACGTAGCAAGCCAGAAAGATCAAAAGGTCAGCAACAACCCTGCAAAAAGCTGTCTTGAGATACAGGCAGACCACCAATGAACCTGTGAAACACCGGACAGAAGCAGAGTCTCAAAAGAATTGCAAGAAATCCCAAGGCAGATGTGGTGTCTAAGTCCGTCTCAAAAGCCAGAGGGAGCCAAAACGCAGGCTCTGGGCACAGACCTCCACATTGCCATTCTACTGCATCACTAGCTTGAACCATCTCTCTTTGACACGCTGAACCCAGGACACGTGTAATGCCTTCACAGTGCAACCTTTGAGCATCATGCCTACCCCTAAGATCATAATTTTCTTCAGTTCCACTTGTTCTATTCCTTCTTTTTTTCTTTTACCCTGAGAACGCCCATATCCCTCTGGTATCTTGCAATGAAAGGTTGCTAAACTGACGAATGGATACCAAGAACATGCAAAATCTGAAAGCAGATTCAAAGAAGAATTTGCATGCACCCTCTCTGGAAAATAAGGTGCCAACACCCAATTTAAAGAGTTTGCTATAATGTTCTCAGGTATCTTTTGCACCAGAAAAGGTCACAGGAAGAAAGGCATACACAGCAAAAATAAAACACTAAACCTTCACTATTTTGGCGACATCACAGGACTTTTTCTGAATACGCAGGACTCTAACGTTGGCCTTTTGCACTCCCCTATGGATGGTGATCTTTGGACAAATACAAGATAAAAACTACTGAAGTATCAAGATGACCTACAAAGCATTTGGATAAAGCAACTTATTTGCACAAAGAAACAAACAGGGACCTGCAATGTTATTACACAACCAGCTCGAAACCTGGCAACACACTACAAATACCAACCAAAGAAAAACAAGTTTGAAAAAAAAGTAACATTAATCCTCAGGTAAATCCAGATTTAAGTGGCCCAATACATAAGACTATGAACTATAGTTTGGCCATTTAGCCCACTTAGTTATTTTGGCTTGGTACACTTGTTAACAGGCCACCTGAGCCAGGACACTGCTGCTAACATCTGTTTCCTGCCTCTTGGGCCCTTCCTCAGTCAGAGCTTCCTCTAGACTCAGGAGTTCGATGGAGCCAAGGAGCCAGACTGAGCTCTCTGCCTCTGCAAATTGTTTGCTGCTTTGAGCAGCAAGAAGCAACTACAACCTGACACGAACTGGAGGGTAGGCATGTGCTGCCTCATACGCCTACACGAGAAGTGAACGCACAGGTTTTACAGAAGCTCTTTAAAGGCAGTTTCTTTTTTCACTTCTGCTTCATTTGGTGCCTCTCAATTTTGAAAAACAAAATTTAAGATTTTCTAGTTGAAAGCGCAAAAGAAGGAGGGTTTAGACAAAAACCAAAAAATCAGTTCCACAGGCACCGGTCATTTAGCCAGAAGAAAACAAAAGACAGAAATATCATTTCACTGCTGAAAGCAGTGAAAGACAGATTTTAGATACACAGCTTACATAAAGGCACGTGTCAAACAACATGCCTGATTTTTGCTTAAACACTGACTCACTGAATAAAATCTATGTTACTCTTATGTAAACAGTTTCTTTAAAAGACCAAAATGAAATACAGCAACAGTAAACTGGACATGAACTTTTGCCATTCCTATTCAGGCATCTGTACAATTATAATCATTAACTCCATTGGCATATTCTGTAACGTACGCAAAATGTGCTGCATTAGAGAACTTCTTTATCAAAGATTTTTTTTTAAAAACTTTTTTTATTTTAAGTTTACATTAAGAATTCATCCATCTTTTGAGACTAGCAGATCATAGGATGAGTTCGATTTCCTTTAAGATATGTTCACAAGACGCAATCAAGAAAGCACATAAAAAAATTCATTTCAGGCATCAGTATGGCCTTTATTAGAGGCAGTTGACAGTATGTTTTATAGAAATATGTTGCTTATTTTTTTTCTGGCTAATCATTCACTTTGACCATTCTTTTCTCTCAAGGGAAAGTTATTTCCACGAAATATCACTTATCTGAGTATCAAGGTTGTTTACATTCTACACAAATGTTACGCTCTCGAGCTTTCATTTTTGAAAATGTCAGAAAGTAAGTGGGATGATGCTGTGCTTGTAAAAACATTCTTTATTAACAGAATGAGTCTCATGGCATTTTAGGTTTCCCAGAAGATATTTTTCTATCTATCATTTTAGAACTTGTTCCCACACATCATGTTCCTGATACAGGCTTTGGCAGATTGTGAGATATGAACTGGCTGGAAAATGATAGCTCGTTTTCAGCATAACCTTCTACTTTTTAAGCACTTTTTTGCACAAGATAATTCAGACCGAGGGGCACACACAGAGAAAAGATGATTTTAGCTAGGAAATCGGAAGTCCTGAAGGATGCCAAAGACTTCATGACAGTTTTACACAGAAAACAAAGTAATCTCAAAAATAGAAAAAAAAAAAAAAAAATCAGTGCTTCTTGCAAATTCTATACTGTCTTCATTCTGATCTCCCAAGAAAGACTTGAGAATGTTTGACAGCAGACGTTCTATCAAGTTTAATGGATCATCAGCAGAGACACTCAACAAAGAACCTATAGTTAAATGACAGACATACACGAATAGTAGAAGAAATACTGATCTTCAGGCACAAAAGAGGTCCAGTCAGCCAGCCCACAGTATGCAAATGACCAAGATTTCAAAGCGTATCAGAGAACATGCTCACATGTTGTCTTGATCAGTAAGATCAATTTCCCAGCTACTCCATTTAGGAATCAATAGGTGGGCCAAATCTGATGGGAACAATTGGACCTGCAGACTAAGGAAGTTTCAAAAGCTGGAGACAACATCAGGAACTTGCAAATTTGTGTTTTGTAAGCTTGTACGCATTCAAATAAACAAGAAGAAACAGGAGACTTTACTGACAGACAGCAACTGACTCATGGTCCTGTTGCAAAGCTTACACATGTCACAACGCTATCATTGCTAAACCCATGAACGTGAAAAAGACTTCAGCTGATAAAAATCAGGATTCTTGCAAGGACAGAAAAAGTTTCTACAGCTTCCTGGACCACAGGTATCCAGTGGCGCTTTCCATTTACCATTATGGTCAGCTATCTGTAAAAAGCTTATTTAATGTTTCATAAACACAGAGTTTAAAACAAAAGTGCTTCTAATCAGATCTGGCAGGAACGGGAGAAATGCATACATAGAATGAGGTAAGTGTGATCTTGCCCAGCTGAAGAACAGGGAATGGCAGGGCTTCAGGCCATGACTCACGCTGACACTAAACAGTAGAGAGCTACAGATAATTCTCAGGTAAACTTTGCATGAGCCACTACGTCATCCTTCTTTACCCTTCCTGCATTAATCATGTCATTAGTAACCTGACGGAGTCCGAGAAGAATGTCTGATTTACAGGGAGCAGAGCAATGCTAACAGAACAAACACTTTGGCAGGACAAAAAAGGAAAGACCAACCTGAATTTCATTTTAGTTTGAACCACACCCTAGAAAACTAGGAAAAAGAAAACCCAAAAGCGAGAAAGATACCTTACCACCGTGAGATTGCGCACTTTGTTAAAAGTTCCTGATGAACCAGTTACTGAGAGTACAAATACGAAGGATATGCAAGTGCACATGGATAAAGAACCAGCCCAAACATGTACCTAAACAGAGGGAAAAAAAAAAAACCCAACTTTCTTTTGAGGTTTTTATCACAGTTACATAATTTCAACATTAGTCTGTAAGTTTTTAAACATCTTTCATATACTGTACAGTCAGTACAAAGTGTGCTGTTCAGAAAGATTCATGTCCCAGACAGGTATCTTGGTTATACTCCACTAAGTTAAGAAGGACAAGAGGAAATACTTGGGCAAGGGTAACATTTAAAATTTCAGAATTTCTTTTTAAAATTATTACTCACTCTGGATTGGTAGCAGTCATTTTAATAAGAGTGGCTATCGTTTAAAACATTGTATATGGATATTTCACCTTAAACATTTCCCAAAAGCAATGGTCATTTGAAGGAAGGGCATATCACTTCATTCACTCTGAAGTAAAAAACAAAACAAAACCCTGTAGATTACTTCAAAAGCTGAATGAAATTATCCTTAAGTTTCTCAAGCAATTAAAAATTATGACCCAAAACCTGCAAGAGACACAGGTAGCAGCAGCAGTTATGTTAAAAAAGTCCACAAGAGCCATTTCACAGTAACAAATCTCAGAAGAGCATCCACAGCAAACGTGTGCCGAAGTCTCTCCAAGTGCACGGAAATCCCACTGCTCGCGGGGTTTTGTTCAGGTTCTCATGACTTCATCTGATTCTAAGTCTTCCTAAGTAGGCTGACTATTCTCTTAATGTTCCCATAGAACACTCCCTTTTCCCTCACTTTCCTCTCATTTTATCTTAGCATCAATCCTGTGAACTGCCAAATTGATTTCTTAGCTTCACGACTTTAAACGACAGGGTTGCAGGTCTACTCTCCATCACAAAGCAAAGCTCTAGAAATCAAAAACCAAGGTCAGAAAAAACCTATTTTATCCCTTTCTCTTCTCCTTTGACTTTGACCCACTACCATGGCTGCACATTGGTAAGTGTGCACATGTGCCACTGCTAAGTGACATGTCACTTCTGTTAAAACAGCCTAATTTTTTTGTTCTTCCTAATTATTTACGGCATCTCTTCTTCAAAATTAAAAGTAACATACAAAATATTACTAATTTTATAGCTAAAAGGTTAAGACAATACATCAACTATTAGTGGAATGTAAAATAACAAAGAAAATACAACATTTATCTTTCTGACAGTGATTTGGAAAGCTTCTCTGTCATGTCATGACAGTAGGCCAAAAACTCTCATTAAAATTTAAATCAAGATGTTTTGAAGGTTTTCTTAACTTGACACGTCCCTTTCCTGGCTTCTTGCTGTAAAGCCAACATTGACTTGAGACAAGCAAAAAACAGTTTTGTCCCTGACAATTTTTCAATGTCATAAGCAGAAAAACACTAGTAATCCCACATCTGAAATAGGCAGTCATCTGCCTTACAACTATTCCCTTTCTCATCAGTTTTTTGAAGGTCAGCTAAAAACTACGTGGGCAACAGTGAAAAATCTCTTAGAAAAGTCCTATGTAGATAAAGAGGGTTTGCCAGAAAATGGTAGGATGATAAGAGTGATCCATTTGTGCTTCATTCAGCAAAAGTGTTAAGGACAACTTTGGTTTATTTTGGGAGGAGTAGGGGTGTCTAATTTGTTCTTTCTTTAATTTAAGATCTTCTGGGGAAAGAAAGTATTTAGAGATACAATGCCAACAGCTTACTATATATCCTACAGTGCATATGAGCACCCTGTGGAAAACGTGCACTCTGATAAATAACAGGTTCCATATTCCTGTGCCCTGAGGAGTACAAACCAGGCTCACAGTTTATGCCTAAACTAACGGTGGTTTTCAAAACAAACACATTTTAGACATATCTAGCAAATACTCTTCTTCCCACTCTGCATCCAAAGCTTTCTCTCAATTAAAAGGCCTTCTTCCCAAGGTCTTGTTCCCTGACAAAGACTTCAAGGCTATCTTCCAAATCTGCTGATAGCTTGCATTACATAGCACGCCCGAGAATTTTAAACTGACCTTTGTACCCTCTTAGGAAGTTGTCACTCTGTTCCAAATGACCTGTGCAGACTCAGCAGAAAGCCAAAGCTTCCAGAAACTTTCAAATAAAAAAGCTATCTGTTCCATAAGGTGAGACTATGTGTGCCTCTATGCACACACAAAAGGGTGAAGAGAGCTTTCCACGGTCTGGAATATCCAACAGCATGCAACTGGTCCTTAGAGGCCTTTCCCTATTCCTTGCTGCCTTCCATGTCCACATCAAAAGAGGGTCTCAAAAATTTACTCACAACTTGGAAGTAACATGCATGTGCACTTTGCCAGCAGAGACTGTAGAAAGGCAAAGAAGGAGGACCATCCACAAACCACTTATGCTGCACACCTACTGTAGGGAAGCTCCTGGGATGGGAACATGCAGTGTGAATACCTCCCCCAGGAAGATGCACTTTCCCCTAGAAAGCACGCAGTGGAGCTTGCACAGCTCCATGCAAATGCACAGAGTCTTCTGGTGGTGGGAACTGAATATAATACATTCTGCCAAGTTAAAAATCTATCCCTAGTGAGGAAAAACAAAAACAAAGAAACAAAACAGACAATGGCTTTAGAGACTCCAGAGGAATGCAATGACTATAACAAAAGGCAACAGCAGTGGTGTGACAAGGGTTTATTAATGGGTCAAAAAAACAGGCTGAAATGAGTCAGACCCAGATTCAAGTCCCAACAGGACTGCCTTAAATCACCTTCAGAGATTGCAGACATTCATGCAGTTTGCATTCAAGCTCTCTTGGGACAATTAAAAAGGAGCCTCTATCTGCTCTTCAGAAGGGTACCATACCAAAGTGGGGCAGGATCACCATCCACTTTAGGAGAGTGGAAACGGGCTCAGGAGCATCAAGCTGTATTCTGGTTTTAATTTCTTTCAGATTACCAAGTCAGGTGCCAAATTCTCCTATGTATTTGATGAGGAGATAAATGCCTACAAGAATGATTCAGCTAGATGCCTAGAGATGGAGGAGAAAGACCAGAATACACTGAGATCAGGGGCAGTCACAGACCTGGCAGGAATCACGAAATGAACAGAAAAGAAACCCACCACATTTTGGACAGGGGTAAGACATGGAACAGACCTCTCTAGAGTTCTCAGGAAAGCAACAGAAAGCCAAAAATTAAAATTGCTGCAAACCATTACTCAAAGAATGACTAAAAATAGTAAAGAGCTATTTGGTTCTTAAATAAATTACTATGACAATGCATCAAGAAACATTACATTGTCTTCGTAAGACTTAAGTATTTGTGAAAGCTATATAAAAAGTTTACTTTCTTCTTGCTTGGAGGGCTGAATTCTAGCAAAAATCCCTGAGATCCCATGATAGTTTCCCTGGGAATTCAGCATATTGGACAAGTCACACTGGTCCTAACCAGTGCAACCATTCTCATCTAGTATTGTCTTAACAGCCTCTGCTCTGACTGAAGACAGAAAAGGAGCGACCATAAGGGATCCAATTGTTCTATAACAATACTTTGTGATAAATCACCTTGAAAAGTCAAGGGGAAAGACTGATGGATTGACATCCTTTTCCATATGTTTCATTGCTAGATGAGTTTGTAAGCTGCATATTTACACAGCGCTTCACAGAAAACTTTCCTAATAGAGTCCAATTGTTTTAACCAACAACTAGTAAAACAGCACTCTGGTTTTATCTCTCTCCTGTGACTTCATCAGCAACTGCTCAGTAATTACAGAAAGTTTCTGAAAAGGCTAGTCCTTTTTGAGTTTAAAGACTAAATTCCATGCTTCACTGCCAAAAATTAGGAGCTTAAATCAAAAGCCACTACAGATCCAAAATCTAGCACCTGTAACGGTAAAAAGCAAAAATACACAAAATGTGAGAACACAAGGCATGCATAGTTTTAAAAATTCCAAAATGCTTCTTTTGCTAAGAGGTGTAATTACAATCATTATGGTATTTGCTATCGTACTATAAAAATTAATAAAGTGATGAAATGGTACACTACTTCAAAAAGTATGAGGAAGAATATCATGGGAGTCCTTGAGATTAGCTGACAATGACATGGGAGAGAAGACAATTGATCATGCCCTAAAAGTAGTGGGAAAACAACACAGCCATAGTAGAGGTTTAGAAGTCTAACAGTTCAAGAAAGATTTATCCAGAACACATGAGCTAACTCAGACTAACTGGTGCCTTCTCCCTCTACTCTGTCATTATCCATCAGTTATAGATGGTTTAATACTTGAAATATATTATGTGGTTTTCACTCTTGGCAATAACTTCCAGAAACAGCAGGCAAATATAAAATATAATTCAGTTTGAAACAACAGTGTGTGTATATTAAATGTGTTGCTACCAGCAAATAACAAAAAAGCCTTCCTGTGTCCAAATAATCCCACTTTCCTTCCTCTCTCTTCTGTTAGGTCCTTGGACCATCAGGCCTTCCTCCCAGTAGCCTGCCTTCATCTCCTCTTGTACCTCACCTGAGCTACTTGGTCACATCTCTAAAAAAAATAAAAAATCCAAAAGCATTCCTAGTATACCATTCCACATCAATGTCGTGGCACTCTTCCCTTCTGTAGCTGCCTAACTGTGGGCTATGCTTTTCAAAGGGTCCTTTGAGATTGATGACCTGGCTTCAGGAACCAGTGAATTCCCAAAGATTAAATTCTCTGTGTAAGCTCTAGCAGTTAGAATTTGCTCACTCACTTCCAATACAAACAATTGTTTTTGAAACTAAAATACAGGGAATACAGAAAAAAAGCTATATAAGAAACAAGTTTTTAAGCAAAACAAAAATCAGAGATGAAATTGCAGTGCTTTAATTTAATATTCTTACAGGCATCTGCTAGACTTCATAACCATTAATCAGAAGAGCACATTACTAATGTGTAACTTTTTGAATGGTAGAATCTTTACTGGATCTAGTCTAACCCTTAATAAATTATTTAATACAAATTTATTAAGTTCATGTTGAAACAAGGAACTCTGAAGTCAAAATAAATCTCTAAAGCAATATTTACTTATGCTTGTTAAAGAAAAAAATTATAATCAACTTTTAAATTTTATTGCAGATTCATACTTCAGGAGAGACAATTCTGGACACAACCGAGAGGAAATTTTGGGAAAATATCCCTAAATATCCCTATTAGCAGAAGAGCTCTGAACTGGTAGGAACCATTTTTATTTGCAGGTTTTTAAGTGGATGCTACTTAAAACCATGAATACAATATAAGCTCATTTCTCATGTATGAATTTTTAATTAAGATGAAAATAATAGGAACCTCTATATATAGGGCAGTTTTTGCTGATAACATTTTTTACTAGTCAGTCTACCAAGTTAAATCTTTTGAAAAACAAACCATTCCTATTTTCTCAGCAAAAATTTGCAAGACTTTCTCATACCTCCTACACATAGTGGGCATTTCTCTGTTTATCCAATTCTTTTAAATTCTAACTCATAGAATGCAGTGGCAGAGGGAGGGATTTTCTTCTGCTTACTAGAGAACTCTAACTCTCTTACTTGATTACATAAATCGAAAGCCTCTTAGATATAAAATCAGACTTTGAATGTAAAATAAATGTGAAAACACACTAAGTAGGTTTTGTATTTCTCCTGTTCTACTTTTTCAAATCAAAGCCCCTCTTTGATTTGAGTAAACAAAACTATCAAAAAAGTATGTGAATCTCCAGATGTTTAAAAAGTAGGTTCACTTAGCGATGTCACTATATAAACACATACAGTGGTTAACTCTTTTTACCATTTGCACACTAGAACAACAATTTTGGACTAAAATAATGGTGCTGTAAACACATTCTGGAATTTCAGTGTTCCATGTAAATATGGATATTTCGGTAAGTGGCCCTGGGAGAGAGTGCATTTCTGATGTTTTTGCATAAAACATATACCCTCGTGAAAAACTTTCCGTCTTGCACCCATTTTTGGATATTATCACCATTGCCTGACAAGAATGACGTCAGCTAAGATTGCAGAAATACTTTACAGCAGCTGTCGGGCATTTCTTTGAAACTCCACAAGCCTTTAACTCCTTAACTGCTTCTCCAAAACAGGTACTGTAGTCTTTCAGTAACACTGGAAAAACGATGGCTTTTCAGGGTGGATAGGATGCTCAATACAGGACAGTCTCAAAGTGCTTAACTGAGGGATTAACTGATAAAAGATTAAGCTCTTCAGGTGAGCAAAAATGAGAAAGATCGTGAATGGGCCACATGATTTGAAATTGAGATGTGTCACCACCTTCGCAGCAGCCAGGTGCAAGAAGAGCTGGGGAGGCAAGAAGACATCATTCATGCAGAAGAAAGAGTGACACTGTGCTTGAAAAACAGCAGAGACAGGCAGTCAGGTTTAAAATATAAGATTTATCAACATTCTTCCACAGAGACACACTTGGCTCTCAGCAGATAAACTGTCCAGTTGCTCAATTTGACCAATAAAGCCAAAGTAAACCTCTATAAGCAAAAAAGATTACTCTGGTTTTGCACAGAACTTAATTAAAATGTGACACAACGAACTTCTATCCCCAACATCCCCACACAACTTCATGATGTTTTCAAACTAGCTGTCTCAGGTTAGATGGGCTGTCAGAAACCTTTTAAATACATTAATGAAGCTGTATTTGTACAATCACTAGCATGAGCTCTGTGAATGAATGAATCTTTCAGGAGCATTTTATCTGCATCAATCACCTATATTTCCATTAAATGAGCCAAAATTTGCACTGATGTTATTTTCGCTGTAGGAGGACAGAGCCATAATGATGCAGACTAATTATATCTGTCATACAAGCTTTCTTTGTATAAAAGTTAATGTGTTGCCTTTTTTTTTTAATAGAGTAGAAATTTCCACTTGCAGTGTAAATTTACTCACAATCAGTTCACTGAATTGCATGGCCACCTTCTCCATTTGAGCAGGTTTAAGGTGATACAAACTTACATCCCACCAAACTAAAGTTTCTTTGTTCCCTTCTGACACACTCTGGGTGAGAGCTGTTGAGGGGACAAGGAGAAGAGCTCTACACCATACCACTATGTCTGCAGCTCAGGCACCAGAAGAGGCTGTGAGAGAAACTGGGAGTGGAGAGTATCTTTTAAGAAGGCTGTGTTACAAGACTGATGAGAGACAAAGAAACTGTGATCACGCAGCACACACATCCTGATAAAATGTGATTTCCACAGCCTCTTACTTACCGTTTTCACCATCTGTTCAGGGTAGTTGAACACATCCTCCCCCTTTTTGTACAGCGAACCTAGTTTATATCTTGTTTCAAGGATACTGTGATGATTTGGTCATTTAAACTGTGATTTAATTACACTGTTATGGTCGGCATAGTTTTAAAGGAGCAGCATTTCTCCTTCAGCTGCGCAGTGGTCACAATTTGCAGGGTTTTGGCAGCAAGCAATTTAACTTATTTGTTATCATATTGTAACACTTCAGAGTGCGTAACAGATCTAAGAAAGTATTTACAAACTCAACTTCATAAAAAAGGAAATTTTAAAAAAATCTTTCATAAAACTAATTCTGTCTTGCAAAAATCCCTATATGCCTTTGGCTGCTTCTGTCTCCACCTGAAGTAGGGCGTATCCACATGTAATATATTATACATGTGCGTGCAGGTCTGCAGGGCAACCCTCTGTGCTTCCTTCCAAATGGCAACTTCTCAAAACGCAGTTGCCACTGCTTTGCACGCCTTATTGCATACAGTAACTCAAGCTAAAGGCTGAGAAGTGAGTCAACACACAAGAAATTAGCTCAGTTTTGCCTACAGTAAAAAACAAGCAAAACACAAAGACAAATGCAGAAGTAAGCCATTTCCAACCACTTCACCTGGCTCAAAAATCAAATTATAGCCTCATAACACTGCATCGAGCTGTGCTGCAATAAATATTACACTGTTCTAAACTAAAGAAATTGTTAATGCCCACCTGGCATCATCATTATCAGTAGATCTCTTCCAGCTTTCTTTTAAACTAGCCGGGTCTCAGTGTTAAGACTACAGGTTGACTCAAGTTCTGTTGGCACCTGGAAAAGGACAGTCTGGCTTTTTAGATGAGTTAAAGCCTGATAACCAGCAATACCAGACAAGTAACTCCTTTGATTCTGTAGTTAAGAACAACTACTGGAAAAGGTCTGAAAGCTGAACTTGGTGTAACAGAGGTGAGATGAAACAAGTTGGTTTCACCCCCCACCTCCACCCCCCGCGAAGTCATAAACAAAAATATCAGATGCATGCACCATGTTAGGATACTATGTTTAGAGGCTTAAGAGGCCACAGATAATTAGTGAGATGACTAGGATATGCTTCCTTTAAGCTGATACCATTAGGTAGCACCACAGTAATAAGACCAAGCTTTAATTTTGTTTTTTTTTTGGCTAGATTTTAAATTACGTTTTTTAGCATGGGGAAGAGACAGGTGGACTTGAGTAAGGAAGAACTGCTGTTTCCAACAAAGTATTTTCAATTAATTGACTGTTACATACATTTTGAGTAAATATTTCAATGGACAGAACAATTTAGTGTAAAAATCAGGTAAGTTTTGTGGAAAGTAAGAGAAAGTAAGGACTAATACTGTATTCAGCTATTTCTGGCACCTGACCACAATCACTAGATCTCTGCCACAAGAAGGTACATGAGTTGTCAAAGCTCATCTAAGAACTAGGCAAAAATATTATCTCTAGCTAGTCCATTTTCACAGGTTTTCCCCCTCCCTCCTGTTCTAAGCTGAAGATAATATATTTCTGAAAACGAGGCAATGAAGGAGCAAGATCTACAGGCAAGCTGGCAAAGCACACAGGTAAAGGGAACAAAGGTACAGCATAAGACTCCCAGAGCTTCCACCTATCATTAATAAGCTGTCAGGTGCCGCCTTCTAGCCTGAATGTCTGAACAGGTATTAAAAACTCATTTAGGAAGAAATTGTTTCAGAAACACTGTGCAAGGATCAAACCCTCCTGCCTTTCCAACTCCAGAAACCTGAAAGAACCAACTTTTGAAAATTATACATTTACCAGTTAATTCTGTCTTTGTTGTTTCAGTATAAGAGTGCACCCATAAACTGGCTGTATCTGTTAGCTTACATCCCCCACTTTAGGGGGTAAACAAGACTTACTAAATGTTAGGAATTGAGAAAGCAAAAAATTAAAAAAAATATATGTGTTATTGTTCACATTGGTTTTCAGTTGTCCTCAATGCCCTTCTTTTTTCCCTAGATATAATGATCAGGGTAAATATATATTTACTGCTTTATATATATGAATTATTTTTTAAACATCGATTTTAAAAATTAGAGGGAACTAATTAAATTATAACAGATCAGAAACATATAGGGTTTTGAAATAATTGCAAAAGCTACCATGTTCTTCCAGCTCCAATTAGTTTGTGTTCTGTATACACTGGCACCTAGCTGTTGAGATACCAGCAACATGTTCTTTAGGGACCAATTATCTTTGATGAAGTGGGGAAAAATTGTCCAATTTTACAAGCAGTTTAAATGATTCATTTTAGCTTTTACTTACTGATGAATCATTGACTTCATCTTAACCTAGCTTTAAGTGCCTATAATTGGACTTTTCATGTGCCTTTTGTAAGGTTTATGTGCAAGTACCTTAGTGTTAAAGGGAAAAGGATTCAGGGAGTGGAGAACAAAGGAAACTGGTTAGGAAAATCTAAAAAGACATCAAATTTTGTGCAGAAAATCCATTCTCAAAGAAACAAAAGAAAGTACAATAAAAGAAGCTCTAACAGCAACAGCTACTTCACCTTTACAGGCAGGTTTATTAAAATGTTCACAGCACCCTTCAGCACAGAGTATCACAAGATCTATAATAGAACACTTGCAATCTCAGGCGCGCAAATGGTTCACTCAGTTGAACAAAAGCAGACAGCAGCAAGAACGAAGCCTGAATCGTTTTGCCAAAGCTAACAGGAAGGCAACCCCTGACAGTTTGGGTGCAGGTTCTGCTCTGGAAATCTAAGGACCAGGAAATATAAATGAGGGAAAAGCTTCAAAAAGTCTTATGAGGACTGTAAAATAATTTCCAAAGGAACGCAGAGGAAGTCTCATACCTTATGATACCTAAAACTATACGGAACAAAATAGTGGGAAGTAACCCAAGATAAAAAACAAGTACTGGCAAGTTGACAGAGTATATAAAATAAATTTTTTTCTTGCATCTCTGACTTCTATTAACATTTTTGTGGCTTTTGAGGCAGTCAGGTAGGAGCTCTGGTATATACTCCATAAACACAAGCCAAAAGCCTCCCACTGTTCCATTTGGTAATGTCAGCTTAACATGCTCAAATACACACACAGACCTCTGACAATGAGTCAAGTTCCCACTCAGACATAAATTATGCCAAAAACCGCCCAAGATTATTTCAACTAATAAACACTTGGTTAAAAAACATGTCAAATCAACTTGCTCCTTACATCAATCTAATTGCCTCTTACCACAACCATTGCCTAAGCTGCAGTATGCTGCAGGAAGCACTGAAAAATAAAGGCGATTGAAAAGATTCTCACAGCGCTTCTCTGTCTGTCATCGCTTCCATGGTTGCACAAAGTTAAGGTCTCTGCACTAGGAAAAGAGGTTCTCCAGCAACTGGGCTTATGTCAACATCCTGACTCCTGAAGACTAGGATTTGGGACAAATACTGCACCAAAATTAATTTCTTAAAGGAAACATCAAAGTCTTGTATTGTGTCATGGTATGCAGTTTCAAACCCTCTCAAAACATCCTTTGATTCAGCCTTCATAGTGCCATTCTTATAAAAGACATCTCTTCATGAGAAATACAATACTTGAAAATATGCACATTACCCCAAGTTTATACAGATGCTGTTCATTAGCATATTTATTCTCTTTATAAAACTGTGACATTTGGACTTCAGATTTTTCCAAATTCCATTCCAACTCCCCTACTGAGTTTGTATACTGAGCATTAAAAAGACAACCAAAGTGAAAAATAAAAATAAAAAATTCAACACAAGGACACAATCAAAATGCAAAGCAACTTGCGATATTTTGGATTTATAGATCCTGAAATGGTCTTCTCCAAAGGACTGCTCTTTTCATAATTTCCTGTGTAGTTACAATAATGCAGAGGGACGTTCTGATATAAGCTCTTGCCCGAGGGGTGTTTCCAATGTAAGCAGCATCTCTAATAGACCACTCTGACAAGCAATTAAAGCAAGGCAGATTTCTGCCATACAGATGAAAGGAATACAGCAGAAATGCATTTTGTCAGTTAAAACACTGACTGGAATAGCAGCAGCAGCAGTTATAGGATGGAGAAAAATGAAATCCACTAGACTCTACTCCCACACAAAAAGCTGGTTTTCCTGATTAGGATCAAGCCACGTTTGAGAAGCTAAGCTGAAGCGTACCTTTTCCATTACAGCAAGCCCTCTTCCTCTACAACTACCACGCTGAAGCTAGCCATTGACAAATAAATACTAAATTCACTTTGGAGACAAAAGTTCTTCAAGACAACACAGTTCAACTGAAAACACATGTATCCAAACATAATGTCATGTCTCCATATGTATTTCGTCTTACACAATAGTGGTGTGAGCTAAAATTTCATTCCCACTGTGAGATCTCTTGAGTACTCAAGGAAAGATGAATCACTATTCTCAATGGAAATAATGACTTGCAACAGGTGTAACATCTGATATATAAAGTATTACATAGACAAAGTTAGCCTGACTCTCTGCTGTAAATAATAAGTGGATTGCAACAAAATGCATTTCACTACCTTCGAAAGACACTGCAGTCTAGAGTCTCACTCTGCTACAGGATAAATGCATGAGTAAAGCCAGAAGTTGACCTAAGTTCGAAAACTCTGTCAGGGGCCAAAAGCAGATGCTTGGACAAAAAAAGCAACCAGAACATCAACAGAATGATCCTTCTCCTAGCATGCCCTCAGCTGCTATTTAAAGATTTAAGCTGCCTTCAGAACATGCTGCTAAACTACCACAACCGAACTGATCCTCTGTGAATTTCCTTATTGAATGCACTAACACCTCTGGCCTCAGTGATAACCTGTGGCAGTAACCTCTAAGGCTTGACCATGCACTGTGCAAGGAAGTACTTTATTTTAGTTCCAAGATTGTGGCAAACTGATTCATGGTGTGTCCCATGATTATCACGCTATAAGAAAATAATTATTTCCATTTACTTCATGTGTGCTGTTCAGGGTATCTGAGTCCAAAATCAGTTGTCTCTTACACGTTTTCTTTCACATTTGAACAGTTGCGGTCTAGTAGTCCTAGAAGATAGAGCATAGGTAATCTGGTGCTACCTTACTTCTTATAAAGATAGGGAATCAGCTGCACCTAATACCCAAAAAATGTTTGCATCAAGGCATAATGCTGCTTTCAAGGTTTAGCTTACTCGCCTTGTTAAAACGCTCTAGTTTCTGACCAGTGCTAAAGACTGAGCTGAAGCATTCCCAAAACAATGAAGAGAGATCCCCTATAAGCCCTCTTCACTGTCTAGCAGTTGCAAATAATTATCTCAGGTCTTGGAGTCATCATCAGAAGCACTTAATTAAACAGACTGATAATTTAATAATTTTCCTGCTACAACTCTGACATCAATTGTGCAAGGCTTCAGCAAAACAAACTCTGGTGTGTTGCACTGAACAAGCAGTTCTGTATCTTTTGAGAAGCAACACTGATTCTTTCGGAAGGAAGAGTACAGAACAGGGAAGGAAGTGGTTCTCGTATCTCAGTGATTAGATACTTCACCGACCAGTCTCTTCCATTTCCTGCTACACCTCAGCGAGAAAGCAGGGCTTCTCCTGAGCAGAAATCCAGCCTTGGACTTGTGGAAGTTCTCTCTGATAGCCCCAACCCTCTTCACTGCCTACAGACAGCTAGGCCAAACACATATGCACAGCTTTTTACAAGGTGTCAAGGTCTCAGTGCTTACAAATTTCCCTCCTAGTGAAGCATGTATGTACTGCATATGTATATACTTACAAATCTCAAAATATCTTTTTTTTTTAAATGTAAATGCATAGAAGCCTTATGTCCTACAATGGGGCACAGTGTTACTCACAGGCTTCCAGATGCTCTGTCCAGTTCAACCTGCATGCATAGCTTCTGTAAAGCAAAGATGAAAGAACAACACTAGTGGCTACTTGCCCAAAGTAGCCCTTTGGTGAAGCCCTTTACCAAGGGCTTCCTTCTTCCCTCCTGACAGATTCTCCCGCCCCTTCATCCTCTTCGGCAGTCCCCCAGGGCAGCTGGTTAGCAGGTGCAGAGGTGCTCTGTGCTCCAGTAGACAGCAGCAAACTTGGAGCCAGGCAGGGCTGCCTAACCTAGGGGTAGAGGCACAGCAAGGGCCCGTGGTACCCCTAGGAGCAGTGCTGGCGAGCACCACTGCTCCAGCGGTTTGATGATGGCTGAAACGCTGCCTTTGTTGTACCTGCCAAGCTAGGGAGCAGATGACCAGGACCCATACTTAACAAGGCAGCTGCAAATTCGACAAAGCTGTTTCTTGCAAGTATTGTACAAGCCCTTTGGGAAGGCAGTCTTAAATCTCAACAGGGTTACGTCTTGCACAGGTGGTCTATATAACTTCACAAGATCCTGTTCTTAATATTTGTTTCAAAGCTTGCTCACTACATTTATTACCGTAGTTCTGACTAAGCCTCCAAACTATTTTTACAGGCCCTGAACAATAGTAATCATTTAGGATCAAGTTCAACTTGCTAAACCGAATTACATCCAGGCCAAATCCTTAAAACCCCACATCTCTGACAAATCCTGTTGATCACAAAACATAAAGGATATCAATCGGGATAATGTTCATTTAAGACAAGAACACCATAAGAACAAGAATTTGCCATAAGGCTTTTTCATAGTTGAGACCCAGAAGAAATGAGGTGGGTTTTAACACCCTCTTAGCAACAACTTCATTTTGAAATGCACAATGAAGATGTGGCAAGATAAAGAGGATCAGGTGTCTGAATGATCACTCACCAACTTTTTCAGGCATTTATGAACCCTGTCTTGGGTTCTCTCCTCAAATAAAGCAACACTAAAATGAGAACATATATTTGCAAAAGGCTATTTTCAAAGACTGAAGATTTTACTTAACTGTCTTGATGGGCAGCAAAAATAATTCTTCTGGGTTATTTGTAGAAAGACAAGTATATATGATTCCAATTTGATTCAGCTGCCTGAAAAAATTTCTGATAAGCTTAAGCACTGTTCCTTATTGTCAAACCATTTGTCCCGAAACAGAATCACTAACTAACCTTGAAGAGAAGGGTAAGTTTCAGCTCCACAGTTCCAATTTGCATGAAGCTGAAATTATGAGAAAAACAATCTCATTATGCAAATCCTCTGAGGAGAAACCTTCAATAGTTTGTCTTGGGCTCATGCAAGGTAAGAAAATAATGACGAATGTGTATGATAAAATGGTATCACTGTCGTCATTAATACCAATGTTATGAGACACAATCTACCTCACCGTTACCATATATATGCATTTCTTCCTTATTTTTCCTTCAGTTCTAACCATTGAAGCCAAATTGTGCAGTCAGTTTTACTTTTCAGGTATCACACAAATACCTCCTCTCCCATCTCAGTGAATTTTGTTTTCTCTTGCCCCACCTCCCCCTTTTCATTTTTGTAAGGCTATATGGCAATAAAATTACTAAACCCTAGAATAAGTTAAAAACATCTTACTGTCTCTAGATCTATTTCCTTAATTAATAAACATGCTCATGTTAACAACAGACCTTTAAAAACGTTACATTTTGAGACTCACCAGACTATACTTAAATGAAACTGCATATACTGAGAGTTACACTAGCAATAAGAGTCACAAAATACAGTACCTCACCCTGTACTCCGATCTTACACATGCAGCCCCACAGAACTTAACAAGCCTATCTGCATGAGTTCAGCCTGCAGAATCCCACCAACGTCTGATGTTTACTGGGTATTTGGTATTAAAAGATACAGGACAGATTCTCTAGCCTTTTGTTTAAAAGCTTTTCCTTTATTATCTCCAGAAATTTATCTGACCAGAAAGCTTAACATTTACGTGTCAAAGGAGTGTTAGGATCTGTGATCATTCCTCAAATAGAAATGCTTGTACATCCAGGAACAACAAGCTATTCAGGGCTCTGTATCATTTTAATCAAAGTAAATCTACTCTACTGTTAAGACTTTTTAAATACATACTCACTCAAACCAGAATTAACTGGAACAGAGCACTAAGAAAAATTATCCTCTTAGAGAAAGAATGTAAATACTATTAATGCATGGGAATGTATGGTCACTACACACTCACCTGCTGTGTGTTAAAATTACCCCACTCAGAAATCAAATGGGAAGCTGCTTTCGAATTTCTTTTTTCTTCAGTGCTAAGCAAAAGTTCACAAGCAAACTTAAACGGCAGAAGTTTGACCAGGAAGAGTCTTTTCCATATACGACTAAGAAAGATGTCTGTACCTATACAACACAGAATTAGGAGGATACGTTCAGATGATGTGGAGCACAAGTACTTTCAGAAGTGGCATTAATCTGCTGACTTAATGTATAACAAATTAGCACTATTTATGTGCCAAAGAAGCATGGTGCTCCTAGAATCTAAATATTAGCTTCAGATAAAATAATTTCAGTGAAGCCTTCCTAAGCAGCAACTCTAAGTAGGCCCTCTGTGCCTGCAGGATATGACTCATTGCTTTGCTAGGAAGGACTTGAACATTAAATGCAAACATTTATAATCACCTCTCCATGCCCTCCTTAACACAACTGAAAAACTGTAGACCTGTCCTCAGCTCCTCAGCTGCCAGGAAAACACCACTGAGATACAGAAACAAACAAACAAACAACCCCAAACAAACAAAACACAACAACCACAAAAAACAACTTTAACAGGTCTCTCCTGGCAGATCAACCCAGATGATACCTGCCGCTCAGTGAGCAATTCTTTCCCAAATCCTTCCATGATAATTGCAGGGCTGAACACAGGCAGCAGAAGCATCTCCACTGCATCCCTCAGGTCCCACTTTTGCCTCCCCCTAAGTTCCATGCTGTTTGTCAGCAGTGGCAGCCTTCAATGGATGAGCTGTCTGCAAGTCTCTCCAGCACCAATGCACATCCAACAGATATCCAGCAAAACAGAGGACAACTAATGTTGAGCAGCGAAGCTGGGTAATACCAAGATTTTGCTTTAATTACCATTCTTTCAAAAGGACAAGCAGGAGTTTTCAGAGAGGCCTTTAGAGGGATCGTAATGGAGAAGAAAGGCATCCAGACTTCACTGTTCCCTTAGTACCTCTCTGAATATCAGAACCTTGTAAAATATTCATACAGATGCACCCATTTATGTCTGCAAAATCCCTTTCCTCAACTCCCAATAGCCACCAGGCTAGCAACTGGCCACAGCCATATTTTAGTTGAACAAGGCTGAGGGGTAAGAAGTGGGGAAGAGGAACAAACAATGCAACAGTATGTGTTTTAAGCCAGCATGCCTTGCCCTCCCCCTGAGGACTCAGCTGCAGTATAATCAAAACCAGGGTGAAGTCACAGCTGCAGCCACAAATCAACATTTGCCTTTACGTATGAATCTCATGTAGCAAAATTGCAAGGTCCTTATGTAACAGTGAAGAGAATATACGAGTTTTTTCTACTTGCCTTTTGCAAAGCACAAATGATAGACAATATGAAACAAAATATCAAACAACAAAAAAAAACCCCCAAAACCGGCGGAAAGCACAGCCAGAGACACAGAGGCGGTATGTCTACCTTGAGACTGACCTCCATTCCACTTCCTTTTTTCTGTGAGGAGGCAATTTAACTTCACTGCTTTTAAGAAACTTCCTATTAGAAAGTTGTGGTTTCCTGCATTTTTACTGCATTTTCCAAAGCTGCATCATCAGAGCAGGGCATATTCCTATGGGAGCTGAAGGTCCAAAACTGTAAGCCAATCTAATAAATAACAGTGAATGTCATGGCTAGTAAAACTTGTAATCTGAACACATACAAAAATTAATTTCACTTTGTACAATTACTTTTGAAACTCTGCTTTTCACATTTTCCTGGCAGACACATATAGCCACAGCCACCAAATAATATGAACAATATAAAACATACAAGCCATCACTTACAAGTTGTAATTTTACTTTGGTGCATTTAAGGCCATAATCAATCATAATGAAAAAAATTTTTCAAGAACTAAAAATGAACTACCAAGCTGACTTAAGAATCTACGTGGAAGCTCATGCTTCCTTTATCTTGTGCAGAGGTGAACCTGCACCAGATAATTGAAAAAATCGTGCTGTCACAAAATCAACAGGTAGAACCAAGACAAACAAGAAGAAAATAATAATAAAAGCCAAAGAAAACAAATTTAGAAGCCTCCAAAATGACAAAAAGTACAAATCCACATTCCTGTTCTCCCTCCCACCCCCCCAAAAAAAAGTTTTTGATTCAAAACATTAAAGTAAGATCAATGTAACTTCCACCAAAGCCTAGAAATTAAGTTTTGAAAATTTCTTGGAGGCATCTTCTGACCCTCAGGTCCTTTTGTCAAAATCATGCAATTTTTCACCATGAATCATGGTGAGAGCAGCATTTGTGGGGCTGGATGAGGAGTATACAGGGCACTGCCAGTCAGTACTCCTGGCTCACCCCAATGGCAGCATCCCTTCCCCTCAGTAAAACCCAAAACTTAAAACCTCTGTTCCATAGAAGGTAAGGTCTAATCAGCATAGAAAGGTTACAGTGAGGACTGGAGATACAAGAGAGGTTACTCTTCCACTAAACTCCTGGGAAAGAATGACTTAGCATATTTATCTAAATTATTATCTAAATTAAATATAGAGAACATGGGTGTGCAGAGCAGGGTGAAGCATCTTCCTTGGCCATCCACCTGTTGCTGTTTTGTAGTTATCGTTGGGAGGAGGAAAATGCCAGAGCAACTTTCTTGCACAAAAAAAGATTGTCTCAGTCAGAAAACATGTTACTCTGCTGTTACATAATGGGTATTGCCATTTATGAGAAAAGAAAGCAAGGAGAATAGCAACATGTTATCACGCTGGTGTTGTATTCTGGAACACAAAGAAAAAACTCAATATTTCCCCAACTATAACACAAAGTACTGAATCACAGAATGTAATTAATATCTGAACTTAAGGATATATACGGAAAATACAGTCCACAGATAAAAGAAAACCCTAAAATACAGGAAAAATAAAAAAGGCAACCTGAGTGCTTTAATTTCTGATCAGATAAACCAAGGATTTACAGATAGTGGCTGAATATAGTCATTGATGGGGATGATTGGAAGTTTGGTTTAAAACTAAAACAGACGAAAACCCAAACAAACAAACAAATTCCACACCAAGGACTCAGAAATCCTAGGTTTAGATACAAGCCTGAAGTCCTGCTGGCGTCAGCATGACAAAACCAGTAAAATCCTTCAAAAGAGAGACGCTACTCTCCACAGCTTCTATGACTTAGGTGCTCTCTGCTATCAGACAGCACAAAGAAAAGTATGTTAAGAAAACCGTACGAAAGAAAAACCCAGGGCTTAGGAAGAATAAAAATTAATCTATTTTCCCGAAAGCTGTCTAAAGGTGGGAGAAGACTAAGAACTTTCAAAGCTTGGCTAATATGTGGTCTGCGTTGTTTAGATGCAAAAAAAGGAAGAAAAGTGATTTTTTGACAAATCTAATCAAAACCAAATAAGCAAACAAAAAGTTTTGGAAAGTTATTTTATTCGTGTCTGTCTTCGTAAAATCAGGGGACATCTGTGGATTCCCCCACCTCCTCCTTCTCCAAACAAATCAACTCCTCTCCTAGTAGATTGCAAATGATCAAATCAATGCAATAATCATCTTGATTGTTTTAGCCAGCTCTCCATAGACATGAGTTCACAAGAGAGGCAGCCATGCAGCTTCCTCAGACATTTAGTAAAGACTTTTGATCTTTCTTTGAAGAAGCTTTTCTCAGGATATTTAAAAGTCTGTGGTTTATTTTCATGTGTGGGGAAAAGCAACACTGAGGCGAACACTCCCACACAAAGAAATGCCTCAACAAAGCTACGCTTGTCAAAAATACCCTTGAAGAAAATTAATATATACTCACTTTGAAGGTATACGTTTTTATCCTGTAGTCCTCACTGTGGTCTCTGCTGCCTATTTCATGACTCATGGATGTATGGCACTCCATGCAAACACCAAGCAGATAAAAAAAATAAATGAATGTCATGGAGATGGCTGCAAGTTTGTATCTTAGATACCCAGAGCAGTTACTGTGGGGTAACAAATTAACTTACACTTGATAACATATACTAGATAATCCTTGTTTACTAACCATACATTTTTCATTAAAAACAAAACCAAGGCACTTAGAACTCTGTGTACTACTGCTCTTCTATTGAAAGCTTATAAAGGACCACTTATTTTGTATTTGCCATGTGCATGAAGCACAAGAGAATGACACACTTGGTACACAAATACATTAATTTAAAATGTTATGTGTATTATGTATGCTAACCCTAACCGTTCCCATTTGCCCACAGCTATCATAGCTAATGATACAATAACACCCTGTTTCTTCAATTAGATTCTCTTAGAGAACTGTGATTACAGGCTGCTTTTTAAAACGACCTTTTATCACACTACCAGCACAGTTAAGGGCACACGAGAAGACTGCTTGTCATAAGCACTTCTCTGCCAGTCAATTTACCTTCCAACAGAAAAGAGGAAACACACTACAGTAGACGCACTGACCACCGAGGCAGTGTTTCTATATGCACGTACGTACGTGTAGGGA